>NC_056743.1:1470225319-1470282819 GCF_019279795.1 Protopterus annectens
CTATCTAGTGATATAGGGGTTGATGCATAGCTTAGTGGGTCTTTGGATGATTTCTCAGTGGAGAATGTTATCAAAGGCTTTGGCCAGATCAAGGTAGGCTCCATGTGCCACCTTGGCTTCATCCAGAGCTCAGGTGACGGACTCCAAGATGTTGACCAGGCAGATTCAGCAGGTATGACCTACCCTTCACAAAAGTAAACTGGGTGGGTTCCTGAGTCTGCAGATCCCTATATCCCTGTTTACTAGGTACATGGTGATGCATTCCATAGCTTTGCATAACAGACTTGTCAGGCATTCGGGGCAGTATTTCCCAGGGTCTGTAGTCACACCTCATTTGTGGAGAGGGGTGACTGTAGCAATGCACAATTCAGTAGGGACAAAGTCTGAGGTGAGGCTGTGCATGAACACGGCACACAGATGAGGTGCCAGGTCACTCTGTAGTTCATGTGGAACACAGCCAGGGATATTGTTAGGTCCCATAGAAGCTGTATTCTTGGCCTTGGACAGTGGTGTTTTAACCTGTGCAGCAGTAGTGATACTGGGGGCCTGGCAGTGTACTGGTATTGTGATTGGTCCTCTGTGGGGGAGAGACGGGTAAAGTCTGGACTCAATATGTCAGCCAGTATATTGGCAATATTTGTTGGCTCAGTCTAGGAGGGACTGTTGTCTAGTAGCTCAGAGCAAATCTTGGTATTGCCATGGAGATTCTTTACATAACTGTATGAGGCTTTGTGGTTGTCTTTACTATGTGCTCCAATTCTGTTTTCACAGCTAACTTTGTAGTATTTGATGAAGGATCTCAACTTTTAATTGAGGTTGATAAGGATTTTTTTCCAGTCTTGGGACTTCACCTTATTCCATATCAGTTCACTCCTTCTGTTGTACAGTTTTTTTATGGCTGGGGACCACTGGATTGGCTTCCTTTTTTCAAGGTGAGGGTCCTGGTTCTATTGGGTATAGTCTCCATTTGCATGGCTGCCATGAGGTTACCCACCTCTGTTTTTAGGAGGCCATACTTAGCTTTGGAAAGGCTTTTCATGGTGGTTACCTGTGCAGGGAGGGGGGGGGGCTGGGAGGACTGTGGATTTACAAAGGTAATTAATTTCATGTTCAGATATAACAAAGGAGGAGTTGACTATTGGTGTACAGCAATAGTCACCCATGTTAGCAAGGAACAGGTCAATGTGATGGGCATGTGCATCGGTACATGAGTAGCTTTCCCAGTTAATGATGGGGTAGTTGAAGTCAACCAGTATGAGAGTGTTAGGTTGGACACTAATATTATCCAGGGTGTTTAGGGACATAAAAACATGAAAGTCAGACTCCAAAAACCAAAAAGCACAATGGGGCTGGAACACAGGAACAAAACCACCAAGATAATATAGTCCCTCAGGCAGTTTATTTACAAATAAAATCACAAAAATATTTTCTTCAACAAACGAAATGTAAGCGCTTTCGTCTGGTGTATACCAAACTTTTTCAAACAGTTGATTGATGTATTTCCTGTAGTTTATGTATGCTCTGTTCCTTCCAATTAAACAATTAAACGATGTTAATGATGTAATTATATCTCTCATCTTAAAAGCATAGCACTGTTAAAATTATCCTTTTAAAACATCTAACATAAGTTCTTTTTATTATGCCTTAATTGAAGCCGTTGTAATCATGACAGGATGTTTTTTTGAAAAACTACATTTACGTATAACATCGTATAGGGACATGGAGTGTGAGTCCTGGGACATGTTTGAGGACCTAAAGCAGCCTGCAACCTGAAACACTGTTTAACCTAATGTTAGCTACACCTGCAGGATCTGTAAAGCATAATGTTGGTCTACCACTCAGGAGGTGTGTACATCCTTAATGAATATAGAAATACCACCACCTTTGGAGCTTCAGTCCAATTTCTGATCCAAAAGATGTGGAATGAGTTACAGGCTGGTAGTGCAGGGGTGCTTCCTGCTGCCTTTAACCAAGACTCTGTTACAGCACAGATGTCACTGTTCCCCATTTCCCCATTTTAAGGAATACTTCCAGTGAGTGCATTTTCAGATTTAGACTTCTAGTGTGCAGCAGCATGACCCTCAGATTGCATGTGTTTGTAGCTGTCATATATTTCTGTATATATATATATATATATATATATATATATATATATATATATATATATATATACATATATATATATATATATATATATATATATATATATATTCACCTTTCTATATATATGTGTGTGTATGCATATATGTAGATATAAATTTAGATGTATCTCTCTCTCTCCATATATATATATATATGTATATATATATATATATATATATATATATATATATATATATATATATAATGTATAGATTTGTCTGCATATATGCATCTCCATGCATATACACATGTATATATATATATATATATATATATATATATATACATATATATATATATATATATATATATATATATATATATATATATATATATATATATATAGGAGAGAACCTGACTGATTCTACAGACACCTTTCCCTACTGCAGAATGACTGTACTAACTGATATGTTCAGAAAGTCATCACTGTTTTATAAAGCGCAGATGGTGTAAGGGTGCATTACTTTGATTGTAATTTAGAGGGACCTGAGTTCAAGACTTGGCAGGCCTTATTAGTTTTGCCACAAGGCAGAACAGTTGCTGCTGGGGAGGAAGAGATAAGGGCAATAATTAAAAGAGGTCCCTAGTTTGGCCCCCTTGACCCCTCCATTTACATAGCCTTTGGACAGATTTGTTGCAGTAAGAGGTCCAGAGTGTGGATCTGATTTCCGCCTGCACTATATATATATATATATATATATATATATATATATATATATATATATATAAAAAAGACAAATGAACGGACTAGCCGCAAACTGCAAACAGAACTGAAAACACAGCTTAGTGCAGGAATGGTACAAACCAGGCTGATGCAATTAGCGCTTTCTTTCACTTTATTTAAAAACGTGAACTTCTTCAGAAACAAAAACATGTGCCCTCCCCAGCACAAGTCTTTTAAACCCTTTAGAACAGGATGTGATGTCACGTAATTCTCCTTAATTATTAAGTATACACATTAATGCAATATATTATAAAAATATATGTACAAAAAACATCTTAGTGTTAATAAAATGAAAACTCCATACTATCATAATTAATGTATTCTGTAATGCTTAATAATCTATGTAATACGCATGACATTATTCTATGCAGAATTTTCAAATATTATAAATATAAAATATATCTCATAGCTGAATCAATTAACTAATGTGAAAATATTTCCGATTGTGGAACTAGATGTAAATATAATTCATATATAACACATGTGTTATATATGAATTATATTTACATCTAGTTCCACAATCGGTTCACGTTTTTAAATAAAGTGAAAGAAAGCGCTAATTGCATCAGCCTGGTTTGTACCATTCCTACACTAAGCTGTGTTTTCAGTTTTATATATATATATATATATATATATCACGTTCAAATATATATATATATATATATATATATATATATATATATATATATGTATATATATATACATATTTGTATAAATATATATACATATATATTTATATATATATTTTTATTTATATATATATATATATATATATATATACAGAGAGAGAGAGAGAGAGTGAGAGATAAAATTTGTTTTAGGTACATACAGAGATATTTATATATATGTATGTATTTATTTACTTTTCTGTATATTACATATGTGTATATTATATATATATATATATATATATATATATATCCTACATATATTACATATTAATGTTTCTCATCTATATATATATATATATATATATATATATATATATATATATATATATATATATATATATATATATATATATATATATATATATATATATATATATATATATATATATATATATATATATATATATATATATATATATATATATATATATATATATATATATATATATGTATATATATATATATATATATATATAGATATATATATATATATATATATATATATATGCATCTCCATACACATATAGATTTTTATCAATGTACAAAACTTGACTAATGTTAATAGACCTTTTCCCTACTGTTGAATGACTCTGCTGAATGATATGTTTGAAAAAATATCAAGCTTATCTACAGCTCAGATGGTTTAGTGGTAATTTGCTGTGGCAATGGTGCCCAGCATCCTGGGTTCAAGACTTGCAAGGGTTGATTATTTTGTTGCTGGGCAGAACAAGGGCTGTTGGATACAGAGTGATTAATGCACTCTTAAGCAGTTGTAAGCGAGTTTGCGCAGGTTTGTGTAGTGATGAGTAATGCTAATTTTCAGTTAACTATGTTGACAGACAGTCTTAAAAGTGCTTAATCTGTGTAGGCATCACTTAGCACCACACAAACAGGCTTACTCCCACTTACTACTGTTTACTCCCGCTTACACACATTATATTTCTTTAAAAGAAGAGAAAAAAGGGGTGATAGGAAAGTGGTGAAAAAGGGGGTATGAAGAGGGAAAAACAGTATGAAAGATAGCTAGGGATGTGCAGGATGGGTGTAGGGAAGGTCCATAGCTGTCCATTTCTTCTATAGCCAAAAAACAAACCAAAAGGTTCCAAACCAGCAAGTGCAAAACTCCAAAGGTTTATTAGGAAATGTAAAAGTAAAGTGCTTTTCATCTCCCTTAGTAGGAAGACTTCTTCTGAAGAAGTCTTCCTACTAAGGGAGATGAAAAGCGCTTTACTTTTACATTTCCTAATAAACCTTTGGAGTTTTACACCTGCTGGTTCGGAACCTTTTGGTTTGTTTTTTGACAATTTGTTTTTCTTCAGTTTTGGAATCATTTCTTCTAAAGCAACAGCTGCACATATATACTGAATTTGGAGGTAAATTTGGACACTCAAACCCCTGGAAAGGGGTGAGGACAGCAATAATGTGTTGTGAAGCCAGTTAGACCAGATTGCATGTGTCCACTGGACATGTGTGTGAAATGGACAGCTATGTATGGGGTAACATTTTTTTGGGGGGGCAGATTGCCCTTTTTTTAAGGTGAGAGTGGAATGTTGGGGAAGGATAGTAGGTATATTTGGGGAGGTAGGTTGGGTAGGAAGACAGACAAGACAGACAAGACAGCATACAGGGGCGGTGTATAACACATGTGGGGAGTAAACACCTTGGACAGGGAGTGGTGTTTGGTAATTTGAAGCCCATGAGCCCCCAAATGGATACAGTAGGACTGAGGTCCCCTCCCATGGGCAGTCAACACTGCACATTCACGGCCCCAAAGGTGGCTGTGCTGGGGGCTGTGCAGGAAGAGCAGGCTGACCCTTTAAATGTGCCACACAACCCTCATGCTGGAGTAGCAGATCTCCCAATTCTTCACAGAGCTTGCTATGCACCAGACCATGGACATGGCTTCGGGTGACAGGATCCTGTCAGTGCTCAGCCCCAGGAGGGATGTGCCCCATCCTCTGAGGATGTTCTACCCAAAGGTGGTGCAAGACCATTGGACAAAGAGGTCCCTGGGTGGGTCCCAGACATGCTGGGGCCTGGTGTCATGGCAGATGAGGCGGGAAAAGCAGATCCGCTGGGATTGGCCTTCCCAGACGTGGCATGGTGTTGCAGTTTTAGAACATATGTTGGTTAGTAATGGTAAACTCATTCCATGATTAGTTATAACAGCATGCATGAGTATTCCATTAACCCAAAACAGCAGATTTGGAACATTTCCATAGCAAACAGAACACATGCATATATGGAACCACAGTTGGCATTACACCAGCATGCAGGTTACATTGATAGCAACAGGCCACCAATGATAGTATTTGAGCAGGGAACATTAATTGGAATACATTTCAACATTTGTAGAACAATAGTACACATGTCCCAACAGTAGGTTTGATGGAAAACATGCCCATTCATTTATGTGTTTAGATTATTGGTGAAGATAAGGTGGGTGAGAGAGAGAGAGAGATGTCAATTAACAAATGTAGATTCTTGGAGTGGTCACAGCTTTTATGATCATTGCTCTAATCATTACTGTACAGGTATTATTACAACAACCTATGGCCTTGGGTTGGGCAGACGTTTGTTTGTACACATTATATAATTACAGCCTTCTTATAGCTACTTTATACCTTTTGCTTACCTGGAAGACCTGTGGAGGGAATTTTTGTTAACACTGCCTGACTGTTTCTACCCATATTCGCATAGTCAGGGTTAGATATGTGCACTCATACTGTGTGAGTGTGTGTGTGTGTGTGTGTGTGTGTGTGTGTGTGTGTGTGTGTGTGTGTGTGTGTGTGTGTGCACGTGCATGCGTGAGCATGTGCGTGCGTGTGCATGTGTGTGCGTGCGTGTGTGTTTGTGTGTGTGTGTGTGTGTGTGTGTGTGTGTGTGTGTGTGTGTGTGTGTGTGTGTGTGTGTGTGTGTGTGTGTGTGTGTGTGTGCATGCTACTGCCATAATCTGCCTTGAGTTCTATAGGTCACCCTGGTTGTTGGCAGCAGGGACCAACCAATAGCTGTGACAGCATGACACTTTTGAACATTTCTTGGGGGAAACCACTTGGTGTATGCACTTATCTTGCTGTCTTTTGCAGCCTTGGGGTTGGACCGTGGTTGTTGGACACAGTATGACTACAGCCTTATTATACCTACTTTATATCTTCTCTTATCTGGAAGACCTGTGGAGGACATTTATGTTAACACTACCTAAGTGTTTCTACACATATTCACAAAATCCTAGTTGAAATTATGCATACAGCTTACTACCACTCCCGGGATTCGAACTGTGACTGTTTCTGCTAAAAATACATGTTTATGTTTCATCAGAACAAGCTATTGAGAAACTGCTGTCTTTTCTTTGAATGTTTTCTGTCTCATTCTCTCTTGGTTGTACAATCTGACCATGTAATTACAAGATTCTTTTACATTCATTCCTATACATACCTTTTGACATAGCACAGTGTGGAAAACAGTGGTTACCACAAGATTACTATTCAGATATCAGATCTTAGTGCCTGAAACATTTTTTATCAGTTAATCTTGTGTCTTTCAGAGGCATTAACATTGTCAGATGAGACTTGATTATTTAATGCTTTCAGAGCTATAGTTGCTGTGCATAACATGTACACATTTCAATTCATACAATACCAGAGTAAACATAGCTAGTCCATGGTTTTGAATTTTATTGACAGGCAGTTACAGTTTTATTTATATATAACCTATATGAGACTATTACTGTAATATTGTCCGGTTTATTCAGTACAAACCATACCCATTTTTAATACTGCCAGGTGACATTCTACTCCTTTATATTTATTTGGTATGAATACTACAAGCTAGATTGTTACTCACCAGCCTTACTACACACCCTTTGCAAGCTGCTTGCATGGGCTTCCTGGTTCACAGCCCGCTCATCTGGAGCTGTAAAGAAGATAGGGAAACATTTATGCATACCTGTCCATCACATATACAGGCTGGACTTTGGTAAACCGTTACTGATATGAATACGTAAACATGCCTGTGACATCACCCCTCTGCCATGCTTCTTGGACTCACTGGGCCAAGAGCTCCCTCTTCCTCCACTTCAAGTCAGCATAGTGGTGCCAGACATGCTCACCAGTCTGAGGGATGCCAGTAGCACTCGTGAGATCATGGCTAGACTTTCTCAGGCATCCGCTTTTTATTGGGAGCCCTGGTACTGGTCCTGCAGCAGTCTCACATCATGTTTTTTTAACAAGGAGTCCTACCATGACCTTGGACTCCTGTATGCCGCAGCGCTGCCTCCGGGAGCACATACCCTCTCCAACACCAGCCATACTGCCTACGGTGGTGAGCTACAAACAGTTATGAGCTGTATTCCCACCTGCAAGGTTTAAATACATCTGATTTCCCACACTTTGCCATGATCGGACGGTTTTGAATATGCTGAGCTAAGCTAAGCTATGGGCAAACCTGCTTAGCTAAGATTGTCACTGCTTAAAGGGGCAGGTTCAGCACTGCTTACCAATGGGCAAAGTCACTTAGCTGGGCTACTCATTACTTAGCTTTCATATTTAAGCAATGCTTACACCCAGTAAGCATAGCTGTGCAATGCTTAGTATTGGTTAAGTATTATTTTATAGACTATCAGCTGTATGAGAGTAATTCATCATTCCTGACATACTATAATTTTGTTTACCTTCCCTGACATCCCCCATGTGCTTTCATTACATTTATTCTTGTGTGACTATACTGTATGGGGCACTTGTGTTTATATGGGGGTTCCACAGCTTTATTACACTGACACCGTACATCTGCACCTACTACACTACTCTGGTTAACAAATATATGTTATTTACTACCTAATTATAAAATAAATTATGTACTCTTTCACATGTAAAATGCAAATTGGCTACAGTGGGGATCAAACTGGGAACAACGACTTGCAAAGCAAGCAATCTAACCACTTCACTACTCCTGTGTTACTAAACTTTGAAGAATATTCCTATTTAGCTCCTTATGATGTGTAAGCCAGGCTGAGCAGAGCTACTTGATGTGCACACCCACTCAGCTACGCTTAAACTTTATTGCAGTCTGAAAAAATGAAACTGGTGTGTTTTATATATTTTTTTAATGTAAGGGCATGCCCATTGCTTTCTGCAACATTATCTGTGGGGGGCTGTGTTTTTCAAATGGTGATGACATGACAGGCTTTGCATTTGAGAGGTATGCTCCATGGACACTAACAGTGTCCGCCATACCTCTCAACTGTACAGATTTTCACAGAATGTCCAGATTTGTGCCTTATATTTTTGGTCCATTTTTCATACAATTCTGGCTTTCTGGCAGATTAGTGGCAAAGCATTAAAGACTGCAGTTAGTAAATAATGACAGACATTTGAGTTTTACACTTTATACCCTTTGGAAAATTCATGCTAATGCAAAGCCTGTCATTCTATCAGCTTTATAAGTTTGTGAGAGCAATATTTTACATTTGTCCCTTGTTTTTTACGGCTTTGTCCAGATTTCTTCTGAGGTTGAGAGGTAATGGTGTCCACAGACACTCTTGCTAAGTTTACATTGCTGTATGGCAATTATGGAGTGAGGGGGCATGTGTATTGTGAGAGTACTGCTCTGAGACACACCCTCTGCACTCGTATACAGAACCATGTCCATATTAGAGCATGGCAGCAAGCATACATGAATATGCATGGCGCGCTGCCATGCTGCACTGGAACGGTCCCTTCCATGCAAGAATAAGCTATTCTTGCATGGCAGTTTGCTGAATCCTGGGGAGTATGTGCACTGATAGGTTTGAACAGTGTTTATGATGAGTGGGGAGAAATAGCAAAGTAGTGGAATGGCTGGGGGGCTGGGCTGGTCTGGATGTGTGGGGCTGCTACAGGGGGAGGAGGCTGCTCTGAGGGAGGGCCTGATCCATTATCATGTCTAGAGCCCCATTTTACCATGATCTGGCTCCGCTAGCAATGGTAAATGTAGAAGGAATAACATTATAAGAAGGGAAAACAGTTTCTTTCCATAATAGACACACCAAAGAAAATTGACATGAAAGTCTGAACACAGTAGAATTTGAGACAGGGTAAGTGAAGCTATGATAAAAAAGAGGAACATAAAAAAGAAAGAGAGCTTAAGACCAGAATGGGTATAGTCTCAAAATATTAAAAACAGAATGTGCAGACATATAGGAAAAAAAAAAACAGGAGTACAGACATTAGAAAAATAATTTCTTGGAAACATGTCCTAGAAGTAAAAACATTCCATGAGACATAGTTGATTGCAAAATATTGCACCACAATCTGTTATATTAAATCAATTGTATGAATGTATCACAAAGTTTAAGGATGAAAATGCAGTACATCAGTAAACAAACAAATTTATGTCCAGCAGAGGGAGATGTAAGCTAATAAATTGTTTAAATGCTAGGCACCTGCATTGTGCAAAATGGTCTGAATTTCTTCATGTTACAGTACTGCAGCAAAGTCAGACATGCCGCAAAATGTTTCTTTAACAAAATGTGTGGGCAAGCTATATTTTTTCAGGGGACACCACCTGATAATTATATATGCCATCTACAAGACCGTACTACAACTGAGAATGCCCAGAGCGCCATTCTTTGCTGCCCTGCATTCTCGCACAACTACCTACTTGCACTGTGCAAAGTTCTTACTTTCGACTTTTTGAGCTTTTAATGCTGTAGTCTGTTGATCAAGTGGGTTTGATGTTATAACTGTCGACATTTAAAAAAAGTCGGCATTCTAAGGTAGCTCCTACTCAGTGTTATAGGACTGCTATGATTGTGGCTTTTTCCTCACACAGCTGACATCATTAAATTGACCATATGTCTTGTGGTTTCTGCTGATCAAGCAGCAGGGATTTCATAGGCCACAACTAAAAATAACTACTCCAGACATGGAAGTAAAAGTATTGTTCACACTGACCCTATAGCAATTATAGAAGATACTTGTTAGGTTACATACCCAGAAATAGCAGTATAATACATGCAAACTGCTTTGAAAGTGAAGTTACCCATAAAACATCACATAAAACATCACACTGTCATATATGACCACAGTAAAAACATTTCTGTTAGAGCACCGAAAAAACAAGTCAGGCAGTTTATTCGGAGGACTCAGGTGATAAACTATTAACAAGTTTCATTTTGTATTTCTGTGTTTGATTCTCACAGTTTCTATGTATGTGATTCTGATTGAATCACTTAAAGAGTCAATGCTGCTTGGTCACTCTTGAGAAGAGACACTTCAGTCTAGTAGACTTATTTGGTTAACAAATACATAAAGAATGCAGATGTGTAACTAAATACTTATTACAGATGAGTTACGTTTAAACACAAAATGTAGTGGGGGGCTTCAACCCCCACACACCCCAATGTGGGGGCTGTGCCTCCCACACTGCCCTACTTAAATATACCAACTCCGAGATCAAACCATAGTGGAGGAAATGGCAAAGCCCCAAAGACAGCCCACTGATTTGTTTCCCTGTGAAAAAAATCAATGTTCCGTGACTTCATTTTTTTCTGCTTTCGACATTATCAGATCGATGAAAGACCATTTGCTCTTTTCATTGAGCGATAATGTGATATAGACCCACATCTCTGACCATTCCTGAATGGTTGCAAAGCTCTGTTGTGGCATCAAGCGTTATTAGAATACACCCCACTGTTAGGAAGAGTAGCTTTCAGTTCTTACAGCAGGTCCAAGTGATATGTACAACCATAGTGAAAGGCGTTAATACTAACCTACTTCAGTAACTTTATTTGTACTTTCCACAAAATGAGCCTGTAGGTTACTTCAGAGATTCCCTTATTAAAAACTCACAGTTGCTTTTAGAACACTACAGCCAACATATACTTTACCATTAGTGACTTTAAAGCATAATGGGTCTATAATGATAAATATCACCTTATGGTTGATCCTTTTTGAATTTTTTTAAGACGTTTAGGTTTCTAATACCATGACAGGAATGGACCCCATTCCTAAGTCAAGGTAAAATTAAACTTCATAAAATTAGTATTGTTTCACTTTTTGATGTTAGCCAGAACTGTTCTCCGCAGCATCCGCAATGTGCCCAGTAATTACTTCTTCTGCAATTCTTATGGCATTACATGTATCAGTAACATATCTAAGTACAATTTTAAATTCTTTTTTATAAGACCCTTTGCTCCTACTACTATTGGAAATGTCTGGATATCTTTCTTCTACATTGCTCTTGTTTCTACCTGCAAATCCTGGTACTTTATGACTTTTTGTCTCTCTGTACATAAGACACTGTAGTCACTGAGGTAGCAATTTCAATACTGAATGCTACTTTTGTCATCTTTTCATGGACTACTATATCTAGTTTTCTTGCATCTATTTTTGAACTGTTGGTAATGGATGATCCCATGTGATATAAACGTCATTGTTTTCTTTGATGTTTTGTGGCTCATGTTTCCAGTGTTTTTCAGCTACTTCAATATTATAATGTTTGTACAATCTCCAAGTCTTGCTGCATAATTATGCCTTTCAGTATACAGTCTTTCTGCCATTAGTATATCACAACCAACAACAAGATGTGCAACCGTTTCCAATTCTGTTTTAAAAAATCTACATTTGTCTGTTTCTTCCACATGTTCAATGGCCTTTGTAAATTAAAGTGAATGTGTCCACTGTCTTTAGCCACCAATATTAACCTTTCGTCTTTTGGTTTAAATTCACCTCTCCTTACCCAGGCCTGCATTCGATCCAGATCAACATAAGGTTGTTTCAAGATTTTGTTATACTTGCAACTATATTTATGCATTTTCCACATTTATTGCCTTCTCATCTGATCCTTCATCTTATTTCTATCTTTTGTTTTTTGGCACATTCATTTTTACCTGATTTTTATCTACTTCTGGTTTGCTTTCCATTCCTGCTTGACACCGATATGCTTCTGCTAAACTAAGCAGGGAAGTCATCTTAGACTTATTCTCCTCATGTTTCATAACTTTCACTATGTCTGGGTCTTGTGAAGTCAGCAGATATGTATGCAGTCCCACTATTGCATATCTATACATGTAATCAATTTCGAGGTGGCCCATATATTCTTCAGAACGGGGAAAATATAGTCTTGTTATGGACTGATGTTTATAAATTATTTGATGAGCACAAAGCATCCTTCTTGTTTTCCTATCCAACACCTTTTGGGGCCACTCAGTCCAAAACTGTAAGTTAGAATAGGAAGAGCAAATTGGTTTATAGCTTAGACTTTGTTCCTAGATGTCAGGGCTGTTTTTAGTATTAATTTAAACCTTCTAAAATATTTCTTACTGAGTTTTATTCACATTTATTCATGTTTTATTGTTGAACTTCATCAATTCCCAAATATTTATACACTCCCTCTTGCTCAACTTTTTTTTCTATCACATTTCTGTCCCAAACTGATGTTTTCTTGGTGCTGCAGCTTTCCTGCTTTAAAGGTTGCTTTTGCACATTTATCAAGACCAAATGACATTCTTATATCATGTGAAAAGGTTTTGACAACTTGCAGTTGTGCTTTCAGTTCCTCATCTGATAAACTATACATTGATTCCTTTTGCCTTGTTTCCCAATTCTCTATAAAACTTTTTTGGGTCATCAATAAATTGCTTATTTTGCACTTTTCCTTTATATTTATCTGCATGTCTTCTAAGTTTTTCTGTCTTTGTTGATATTTTTAATTTATTATTTGTGATTGTGCATGATAGATCCTGATTTGTTCTGATACTGTGCTTTGCTTTTATCACGCCTATCTTTCTGAGTGTTTTTGTTCATCTGTTCCCTCTTCTATGCTCTTCTAACAGTGACACTTCTTGTCTTAATTGCTTTATAGTTTTCTCTATTCGATACTTCCATGATAGCATTCAGTTTCTCCCCTTCTTTTCCTTTATGACCCTGTGTTTTTGTGGTAAGACTTTATCGGTTATTAATTTAGCTGCACACTAATATATCCTATTTACTTCTGTTATATAGCTATATATCACTATTTGAGTCACCCCATATCCTTAAAGGTACTGGACTACTTCCCTCCATTCAAAAAGTGCACCATTTTTTGTGTAGTGGTGTGAGCTACAGTTCATCTGGAAACCCAATAAGGCATCCCTAACAGGTAAAAGTTTCCCTGTGTTTGTTGATAGCTGATTTATCAATACACATTTGATCACAGTTCCATAACATGTCAGTGCCATGAAACTGCAAATCTTGGTCTGTTGATATTATAGGTTCTTTGAGTATGCTTGCCTTGGAGGAAAAGAAAGAAGTGAGATTATGGTTTTGTTTGTTTTATTCTTTTTCTCATGGTTTGTGTGACCTCACAGGTCATATTTAAGGATCAAGATTGTGCAGACAGATCCCCAAAAGGAGGGCTAGGGGAGTCTCCATGTGAAAATAATGGATTTAAAACTGAAGTGATGCTTAGTTATGCCAGGCTGTATTAGTGTGACATTTATCATTATAGACTCAGGATAAAGAATGCAAGGCCAACATGTTCATTTAAAGTGAATTTACCATGACAAAGAATGGCAGTGGCCTAGAAGATCGTCATACTAGGCCTCTCAAACTCTTCTACAGTAATATCTTACCCCTTATAAGTAATAAAGACCTCTAGATACCTAAATCCAACTAGCTGCCATCCAAACCCAGAGTAACTCATATTCACTTTATTAAGTGTAAAGGTCAAGGGAAGGGTTATCTACTTGGACTTATTTAATGTGTAAATAGATACAGCAGTATTATTTTAAGAGCCTCACTGCAGTCCTCAGTGATGAGTTATCTGCAAGTAACCTGTCATGAATGTATCCTTATGGATATAGATTATTAGTTTCTCCCTTGTTTAATTTCTCCAAATCGTATGGGTTTCTAATACCATGGTGGGAATGGACCTCATTTCTAACTCAAAGTATGATTAAAGTTCATGAAATTAGTATTGTTTCAATCACTGATGTCATCCAGAAGTGCTCTTCACAGCATCCGCAATGTGCCCAGTAATGACTCTTTCTGCAATTTGTACAGAGTTACACATACTGATAATTTATCTAAATAAAATTATAGATTCATTTTTATAAGACCTATTACTTCTACTACTATTGGGACTGTCTGGGTATCTTTCTTCCACAGTGCTCGTGTTTCTGCCTGCAAATCCCGATATTTTATGAATTGTGTCTCTGTATGCAAGACACTGTAGTCCCTGGGTCTGGTGATTTCAATGATCAATGCTACTTTTGTCTTCTTTTTGTGGACTGCTATATCCAGTTTTCTGGCATCTATCTTTTGAACTGTTGGTTATAGATGATTCCATGTGATATAAACTTCATAATTTTCTATGATGCTTCGTGGCTCATGTTTCCAGTGTTTTTCAGCCACTTCAATACCATAATCTTTGCACAATCCTCAATGCAACAGTCTTGCCACATTATTATGCCTTTCAGTATACAGTCCTTCTGCTATTAGTAAGTCGCAACCAGCAACGAGCTGTGCGACTGTTTCCAATTCGGTTTTACAAAACCTACATTTGTCTGTTTCTCCCACATGCTCAGTGGACTTTGTAAACCTCCTCTTTTATTTTCTAGTGTAGCATTAAATATGAATGTGGAGAGTGAGCTCTTTAGTCTTTTACCATGTGCCAAAAAAGGCCTTAAAGAAATATTTTATACAATATTTTAGCACTAGGATCAGAACAGAGTTGTCTAAGTCAATGACATAATCAATGAAACCTATAGACTCTAGCAACAGAAGTGAAAATCCCAGCCTACCCTATTAAATGCATTTTTTATCTTGACAGAATGCTACTCAGGTCCCTGTGCTCTACTGATGTCATCCACAATATGAAGAATGGTGTTAATGTGATCCATATAAGAGCACTCTACATGAAAACCACATTGATCCCTGCTCACCCACATATTCTGAATTAACTTCATCCTAATGCAAGGACCTTTGATAAGATTTTAACCGACAGTTAATTAACAATATTGAGTGGCAGGAACTAAGGGCTAGGGTGCCTTTTCTCCATTGTGAATTATAATGGTTGGAGAAACCTCTACTCCCATATCCTCAATCCCCCAAAGACTCCAAAAGATCTGCAAAGTAAGAACAGGGATTTAGTTACAGTCCATAAGGCTGGCATATACATATTCATAAGCAAGTATTAAGCTATTTAGGAACTCTCCTAAGCTATGCCACCTATATCTTGACACATTACCCACTGTCTACTCTAAAATATCCTGCTTGTCCAGAAAGTTCAGCAGCTTAACAGTCAAATGTTAAAGGGATTCACTGTTTTTAGGCCTTTGTATGCAATGTCTAGTCAGTCTAATAAACTATATTGGATGGAGCAGATGGAGCTCACTATGATGGACCCCCCCCCCCATTTAAAAAAAAAAAAGTTTCTCCTAAAAGTCAATGGATTTGGTTTTCCTTATCATCATAAATGTAAAGGTGACCATATTGTGCCTCTGGAGTATCCTTCTATTTCTTCATGAGATCCATCTTATTAAGCTGCATATGGACAAAGGTAACCCTCTTTCCCATAAAGTAAAACCTTAGCTGACAAATCTTTGAGTTCTCTGTTTACATGTTGTGCCTCACCCCTGCACCTCCCCATTCACACCAATAACTGAATCTCTGGCCAGGGTGAGCTCATCCAGAATCTACTCTTTAGATAAGGAGGATAGCTGAACCAGTGTCATGTGTCAATGTTCTCCATCCTTTTGGAGAGCCCAGTGACAGTCACTAGCTGCACCTCTAAACATTCCATTCATTGTATCTCTGGGAAAAGATCCAGGCCCATTCATTCCCAGGACAAGGTGAGGAGGACCTTAAGGTTCATTTGTTCCATCACTAGTATGAAAGCACTTCACCATGGAGCTTGAGTTGAGTAATAGGGAGTATTTCAGTCTGTAGACTATACTGGGATGACCCTCAGTCCCCATACCCATGACAGCTGACACATCACTATACCCTGGGAGGTGCTCTGTGTGTTCCTAGAAGAAACCACCTATTCTGGTTTCTCTGCAGCATGGCATCGCTGACCTACCCCAGGTACTATGTAGTACCTTTGCACTCCTCTGAATGAAGTGGCAAAGCAGCCATACCACCTCCCTCATCCCAGGACAAGTGGGTCACTTACTCTCATCTCCCCTGCCAAGGTCCTTCCAGTGCCTTGGCCCACTAACTAAATATGGGTCATATAGTTTATACTCTGGACTTTATAACTCTGCACCACAGGGCTATGGTACATCAGTGTTCTTTGAAATGCATTGTGGTACCAGTTGTTGACAAAATAAGTGTTTTTTTTAATATAAGTTTTCTTATACTGACCCTTGTGAGGATGCTGGTAAATCTCTGACTAGAATCATCTCATTCATTAACTGCTCATCAGCTAAACTGGCTACATAAGCCTCTTTTAACTGAATTGCTGTTGCAGTTATTGACATATAAGTGCATTTTTTTAATATAAGCCTTGTTATACGGGGGACACAGTGGAAGAATGATGAGGTAAAGTTATGCTCATATTACACTTATGATTTATCCAGACCTTTCAGGGGTCACTACTGACCATTTAATAGAATATATAAGTTCTTTACAGTTAGATATGATGCATCCAGACCTTTTAGGTGTCATTACTGACCGTTTAAGGGACTATATAAGTTCTTTACAGTTAGGTGTGATTTATCCAGACCTTTCAGGGGTCACTATATGATGTATCCAGACCTTTAACGGGTCACTGCTGACTATTTGACTGTATAAGTTCTTTAGTGTTAGATTTAGCTATCGAAACATCAGGGAAATAGTGAGATGAAGCATAAACCAACATTAGAAGCAGCTATTAGTGAAGTTACATAACTATATTAAACACCCAGAGAGTTATAGTTTCTTTATTCTATAGCACATATCATAAACTAACAGTAAATCACTGGAAAGGCACTCACTTTATAAAATAAGAGCATTTATATACTTCCTTTTGGGGGTTAGACATTCCCACCACATTACAGTAGCTTAAGAGATTCATTGTGACTGAAAATTACATAACACAAACTAACAGAAATTGCTGTGAGGGCATTTCTTCTGTAAAACCACAAACCTACTGCTGTTCTCAGTAAATATATTTACATTGCTACAGTGCGTGACAGATTTCCTGACTGCATATATCTTATACCACAGACTACAGAAATTACCTGGAAACACTTATTCTGAAAATAAAATCGCCGATAGTCTTCCTGTTATGGAGTCCCTCTATTTTTTCCCCACTGATGTAGATGCTTGAGAAAGTCATTGACTGTAGGTCACATAAACAGACTTTTGGAAATTACAGGGAGGGCAGTTATTTCTTGAGTAACACCACAAGCCTGCTATTCCTTCCAGTGAAAGAATGTACATTTTATTTTTCATTTAATTATTTAAAAGCAGCCATGGGACACGTTTGTGTCATTGGAGCTAAAATGATTCAGAAGAAAGTTTGCCTGTTGAGAGGTCTCTGTAGAAAATGCGTACTACAGAGACATCTGCAGTACTCATTTTCTGTTAGTTTGTTTACTCTGTTTTGGAGCTCTGTAGAAGATGTATGAAGATAATGATACCTAGGAGGAAGTAGTGAGTGAACATTTTATCATTTACTGAACAGCCACTAATGAAGAAACCAGTTCAAAAATGACTCAGCCAGTAAATCCAAATAGCTATAAAACACAAACAATTCTTCTCCCTAGTGCCTCGGTCAATGCCTTTAACAGAGTATAGCCTTACTTTTCAACATCTTCGGTTATATACAAAAACACAACTAATAAAACAATTAAAAAAGTAATTGCAAGAGCCTTAACCCCTTAGGGTGTAAAGTATCAAATTTTAAAATAAAAATTGCTTCATGTTGTAATTTAATTTTTAAACATGTGCCCTTTGCACAATGAACTTTTTCCATAATAGTACCTTTTAGCTTACTAGCATCACTTTTATGGTACATTTTAAAATGTAGCCCTAAAGGGCTTTCAACTTTCGCATTTTTAATATTTCTTAAATGTTTTAAATATCCAACTCGAAAACTGCATTTAGTTTCTCCTATATAAAATAAATCACATTCACATTTAAGTACATATATACCTTCTGTCATACAGCTATAACTGTCACATAAATAATACTTCTGTCCATTTATATTTTCAAAAGTGCATACTGTATAATTACATATACTACAATGACCACAAGCTCTAAAGCCAAGTTCTTGAATAGGTTTTCTCAACCTTTCAATAGGGAATTTAAACTGAGCATGCACTAACATATCCTTAATGCTTCTTCCCTGCCTATATGACACCATGGGTCTTTGTGGTATGAGTTCTCCCAACAAAGAATCCTGTGTCAGACAGTTCCAATGGGTCATAATAATTTTTACCAGTTGTTCCGTATTAACCCCATATGTAGTCACAGATAAACATTTTATCCACTGGAACATTGTTTCTATTTCTGTCTGGTTTGCCCTTATATACATCAGATTTTTATACTCATCTCCTAATAATAATCTAATGTTGGCTTGTTCTACACATTCCATACTATAACTTCTATTCTTAAATCTATCACAAATTTTTACTATCTCTTCCTAGATTATACTACTATCACTAGTTAACTTTGAGATACGTAGTAATTCATTATAAGGGAGAGCATCAATTAAATGAAGTGGATGGTATGTATGAAATTATTAACTCCCTCAAATTTATGATGTACAGAGGTAACGATTTTCCCTCCTTTTACTATCAAATTAACATCAAGAAAAGTTACACTTTCTCCACATTGTGCACCATCAAACTTAATACCAAAAATGTTTTGATCCAAGTCCTTAATAAATTCAGTTACACTGGATCTGCGACCATCACAGAAAGATTAAATCATCTATGTATCAGTGATATTCCACTACATGATTTCTAAAAAAACTCCATTCTGTACAAAAATTGTACCTCAAAATAACCCATAAATAGGTTTGCATACTTTGGAACAAATACTGCTCCCATCACTGTTCCCTTAACTTGTTGGTACAAAGTGACACTAAATTCAAAATGTTATTTTTGAGACAAAAATGTACTAAGTCTGTTAAATAATAAGTTAATGGAGTATCTCCTAAATGGAACTTTAGTGCTTCAATACCTACTTCATGTGCAATATTTGTATACAAATTTTAACATCTATCACTATCCAGTATTTATTTTCATTCCACTGAATTTTATTCACCTTATCTAAAAAAAAATCAAAGGTGTCTAATATACAACAGCAGCTTTTCCACCATTATCAATAACTGTTCATGCAGCACACTAATAATATTGTGTAGAAAGTAATTATATGCAAAGACTATGGGGTGGCTTGGGGGATTGTTCTCACTTTTATTTAACTTAGGGAGACAATAAAATTTAGCCATTGAACATCCATATCTGATGTAAATGTTGCAGTTGATTCACAGTGCCTATAATGGACAGTTTAGGAGTCTCAAAAATCCACACCTTGAGTTAGCATAGGTACTACTTCTCAAAAGTTATTCTGCTTTTTTATGTTATTACAAACAGGCCTGTAAGTTATTCTGCTTTTTGATGTGATTACAAACAGGCCTGCAACTAGGTTAGCATATTCATATCCATAAGAACAGTTAGCAAGTTGGCTGTATGTAATTGAGGTAGGGAACATATAAGAGAATGGGCGGCTCCCCATGCTCCAACTCACAGGATAGAGACATTATTCACTTACACTCCTCAGACTATAGAAGGCTATTAAAGAAAAAAGTACAAAGTGGGGGCAGCTTGGCAGCATTGCCCAGTTATCTTGCACTGTGGTATATCATCAAACAATAACCTTACAATCACACAGATTATTAGATGGTGTGAGGGTAAAATCAAGCAGGGGCCTTTTCATTTCTTGGACAGTCCTGGCATTAATAATGAACTGTGTAAAATGTTCATTAAGGATGTGATTGTTCATAATATCTTTAATGAGCCTAACCTTGATGGTACTGAAAGTGTTTGTTAGCAGTCTGCTAAAGCTAACAGGTAAGCTGCACAGGTGCTGAACATGGAAAACTAATCCCACACAACTTGGAGACAACTGTCACCTTTGGAGCTATGTGCATTCATGGTCACATTCATCCTTGGTGGGTTAATCAGAAGACCACAACCTCATGACTACCAGTCAACAAATGTATTGTCATCAACAGATGTCTTTCAAAAACCTAATAAAGATAGGTAAGTTCCTTTTCTTTACTCACTGTAAATGTTCCAGGCAGCCAGTCTTCAAAGGTGAAAAACAAAAACACAAGTAGCTAAATATGGTCTTACACATACCTCTCCAACTCCTGACACATGAAATCTGGACAAAGACAAAAATAATGGGAAGAGAAAAGCCCCAAAATAGGGACAGATTTTAAACACTGCTCTTATAAACTTAAAAAGTTGCTACAATAAAAAGTGTTGTTAGCATGTATTTTCAGAAGGATATGAAATCTGAAAGTGAAACGTCTGTCATTACTTAGTGGCATCAAACTTTAATGGTTTGTCAGAAAACTACAAATTTAATGAGGAACAGACCAACAAATATGAGGCAAAACCTGGACATTCTGCTGGACAGTTGAGAGCTATGGTCTTACATTTCCTGAAAAAGATTTCTGCAGTATAACAGCATACATACCAGGAAGGAACATTTTGTGGATGTTTCATTTCTCTTGTCAAAAAACAGACTTCAATTAGATGTCCCTGAAAATAGGTTAGTTAGGCCTAGTGATCTTTGTGTTGTGTGAAAGCTGTAGGAACATTAGGTGCAGAAGGTATAAAACATTTTGATATCTTTACCTGGATCATCTCTTCCAAGCAATGAACCACAGCATAGGCTCTCTCCTGTAGAGTTAACTACAGAGGAGACTGCAGCTCATCTACCCAGTTTGCTTTCTGGGATGGATTATGTAGTATTACAAATCACTTCTACACTGACCCAAAACTTGCCCACCATCTCCAATAACTAAGTATAGAGATCTTAGGAGATGTAAACCAGACAAGGAAAGGATTTTCTTTAAAGTTAAGAGAGAGGTTTTCAAGTTGTTCACAGCCTCACTTCTCTAACTCTTAGCACAAGAAATCTGGACGAAACTGAAAATAATGGGGGAGCACCCTCCCCCAAATAGGGCTAGAGTTTATATATTGCTCTTATAAACTTAGAAAGTTGCTAGAATAAAAGTTTTTGTGTTACCATGCATTTTCTTAGAGATATGAAATCTGAAACTCAAATTTCTGTCATTATTTAGTGAATTCAATTCTCACTGATTTGCTAGAAACCCACACATTCTAAGCGGAACATGCCAAAAATATTAGGGAAAAATCTGGACATTCTGAGAAAATCTGGATAGTTGAAAGGTATGTTCACAGCATTTCAGTTGTTGCAGAGAGGCAATAAAATAGGAGACATAATGTGCTATTCCAGGTGCAAAAAGAAATTGACAATCTCTCTCTCTCTCTCTCTCTCTCTCTCTCTCTCTCTCTCTATATATATATATATATTTCACACGCCTCAAAACCAAGGCAAAATCCTTCAAAGCCCCCGGGCCTGTGGAAAATATGGCCCAGACCGCAGAATCCTTTATAAACGCATTCTATGAACACCTTCAGGAATGCATGGATCATGCAATCCCAAATAAAACCAAGACCCAATCCTCCAAAGGCAGATGTCCTGTCTGGTGGACCCCAGCCATAAACAAACTATACAATAGAAGTAGGAAGCTACTACATTATAGAGCAAAATCCCAAAAAGGGAAGGCATCTCTGATCAGTATTAGCAAAAAACTACGGGCACTCATAAAATCGTCTAAGGCCAGCTTCGAGAGAAAAATTTCACAGGACACTAAGGATAATCACAAGGCTTTCTTTAGTTATGTTAGGAACCTGGGTGGGAATTCCCAGATATGCTCAGAATTAGTCCAAAATGACAAAAAATACACCGAGCCCACAGACATTGCCAAGATCCTAGCTGACAGGTTCAGTGCAAACTCCCCCCCCTCTCCCCACCAAAAGGGCAAATATCTATCCCAACAGAGTGCTGCCCCCCTGACATCTCAAATGCTCAGGTAAGAGCCGCCCTCTCCAAAGCAAAAAACACAGCATCAATGGGACCAGATGGTGTCCCGGGCTGCGTCCTACATGAACTCCAAGAAGAGCTAAACCCAAACATAAAACTACTGTTCAATCTTAGCCTTACTACAGGATATGTAGCCAAAGAGTGGCGTACAGCAACAGTGGTCCCTCTCCACAAAGGTGGTGCCTCAACAGTTCCTGGAAACTATCGCCCCATAAGCCTGACTAGCTTGGTCTGCAAGGCTATGGAAAGGATCATCATGGACCTCATAAATAAAGATATTGGGGACCTACAGACACTGGATCCTACCCAGTTTGGCTTTGTTAAGGGCAGATCCTGCCTCTTAAACCTGGTCGATTTCTTTGAAACAGTCACCAAGGCCATTGACGAGGGGAAGGTGGTCCACAAGGCCTACCTGGACCTCGCAAAAGCCTTCGATACAATACCCCACTCGGGCATTATAGATAAGCTCACCAGCTTAAATATAAACCCCTATGTCACTAGATGGGTTGCAAACTGGCTCAAGGACAGAACCCACATGGTTAGAATTGCTGGAGCCATGTCAGACTCCAAACCAGTTACAAGTGATGTCCCACAAGGCTCAGTCCTAGGACCTCTCTTGTTCGGTATATATTTCTCGGCGGTACAGGCCAACACGGAAGGACTGTGGCTGACCAAGTTCGCAGATGATTGCAAACTGGGAGCCATAATCAACTCTCCAGCCGACACAAGCATCCTCCAAAAGGGCCTCATAGAAACAGACAACTGGTGCCAGAGCCATGGCCTCAAGCTAAACGCCAAAAAGTGTATAGTCATCCCCTTTGGCAAAAACAAAGTGCCCACAAATTACCACATAGGTGGTAATCCATTAAGTACAGAAGAAGTCATTAGGGACCTGGGGACCCAAGTTGATACCAATCTCTCATTTGACAACCACATGGCCAAAGTGGTTAGAAAAACATTTTATATAGCCCACCTAATCATGAAGGGATTCACATCTAGATCAGGGTAGGTCATCGTGCCTCTTTACTCATCCCTCATCAGGCCCATAATTGAGTACAATGCCCCTTTTGGGATGTACCTTACCAGACACCTGCAGCAACTGGAAAGACCCCAAAGTACCTCACCAAGAGGATCAAAGGGCTCAAACAGATGCCATATGCTGCCCGGTTAAAGAAACTCTAGCTCTACTCAGTGGCATACCGCCTGTTCAGAGGCGATCTGTGCCTGACGTATAAAGCCATGTCCAACCCGGAATTAATGGACATGCTGCACCTCAGAAAATCCAAATCCCATCGAGCTCCTCGCTCGAGAGACTTGAACCTCAGCACTGAAATAAATAGGACATGCTGGAGGGACAGATTCATAATCCAGAGGCTCCCTTCACTCTGGAATAAAATCCCAGTCCAGGTTAGGCAGAGTCCCACATTGACTCTCTTCAAGAGGAATCTTGATGAGTGGATGGGAGATCGTAGGTTTACCCTGGCTATCACTTCTGTGTCACTGTTAGACAGAGGCACAGTATACTAACCTCAAAAAAAGGCATAGCAAAATTAATTTAAAATGGGTGGCGAAAGCCAAATACACTCTGGCTAGGCTTATAAATGCCCTAGGGCAGATATGAACCTATGAACCTATATATATATATATATCTATAAATGTATGTATAAATATATATATATATATATATATATATATATATATATATATATATATATATATATACATATACACTGTCCAAGATATTCCATACTGGGGATTTCAGGAGGTGGTACTGAACTCTAGCGTACTAATATAGTACATGAAAGGTATGTTTACCTCTGCTTACCATGTTCATGAATCTCATGCTCCGTATGTTATTGTTACAGAGTAGTGAAAGTGTACCTACAGGACAATTAGCAGAACTGGAAGTTCATTGGCCATTATAGGGGGGAAACTTTATGGAGTACGATTGCTGAGTGTATTGGAAATGGCAGTGATTCTTCCTTGTAAGGCATAGATAGTATTCCTTCAGAAGTCATTTCTGAAATGGATGATGTTATACTATTTGAAATAACTGAGGTGCATTTAGAATATGTGATTGCTGAATGCTGAAGTTGGGACATAGAATCTCAGCCAAAAAGACATCAACATGTAAGTAAACCTAGTACCTTAAGGAGATGAAGAATCTTCATGGGGATAACCATAGAATATTACATCAGTGCCAGCAGTGAAATGTAAATAAAAAAAACACTACAGACAGCAAAAGTAAAATAGTAGTGCAGAAGGAAGTGAACTTAGAACAATGCAGATAACTGGTGAGAGTCAGACTTTTGCAGTCTTAGGGGGCACCTCATAAATGGGCATACAGTCACAATAGGTATATGTGCTAGTATACTGTCTTTCTCAAACTATAAGTTACATATATATTCACATGTAAAGAGTCTGATCAGGCTTCGTGTTGTAATTCTAAGACTGCTAAGTATGAGAGACAGAACTACAGAAAATCAACTATGAAAATACAGGAAAAGAACTCAGATGGTGTAATGGTACATTGCTTTGATTGTAGTTTACATGGCCTTGGATCCAAGACTTGGCATGACTTACTATTTTGTATCAAGGCAAAACAGTTGCTGCTGGAGAAGAAGGGATAAGGGCAATATTTAAAAAAGGTTCCTAGTTTGGGCCCATTGACCCCTATTTCCCTCTGAACCACATGCTCCAGAGACCTCAACCTCATTACCACAATCAACAAAATGTGCTGGAGGGACAGGTTCATAACCTAATGACTGCCCATGCTATGGAATAGACTTCCCATACATGTCAAACAGAGCACCTCACTGGCACTCTTCAAGAGAAATCTTGATGAGTAGATGAGAAATAGAAAATTCACCCTGGGGATCACTCCAGTGGCTTTATTCGACAGAGATACTGGGAACTAAGGTTGAGTGGCATGATGCCAGAGTAATCCTATGGGCTAGGCTTGTAAAGGCTCCAGGGCCATTAGCCTAGTACACACCTATGAACCTATGAGAGTACTGCAGGGTTCCATCAGATATATCCACGCTGAAGTGCTTTACAATCTCCAGCTCATGTAGCTCCTGGAAGGTTGCCCTGGGCTTAAACACTCTTCTCCTTCTCTGCCTAGGCCTATTGTCAGCAGCACCAGCAGCATTGACTTCAGCATCTAGCACATACAGATGTAGTAGACCTGCAGCAGCCCCTATCATTAGCTCAGTTAAAATTCCCAAGTCTGTACTACAATGGTACAGAGTACTGGGGGAAAATCAGAATGTAGGGTGTATGCATACTTTATATGGGTCTACTATAGGTTCACCATGTGTGATTGGCTAATTATGATGCATTTCACCTGCCTAGAATGTAATTAACATCATTTAATGGTCTTATTTTAGTGTGCAACGTGGTGCTATGCACAGCATAGCACAAAACATCACAGCGTATACAAAATAAATATTCATTGAATATATGCTTTATATTCATTGCTGCCTATGCCATCACTGTCACATGGGTAGTGTGCTGCATGAATGGGTTGAGCTATGTGCCGTAGCATGCAGCTTAGCTTATACAAACGTCAACATTAATAATTGAAGGTATCCAGTTTTAATGACATGCTGCCTACATCATCACTGTGACCTGGGTGTTTTTTCCATGTGAACACGCACAGCTATGTGGCGCACAGTGCAACCACATGCACCGGGAATTAAACAATCCTAAAACTAACAGGACAAATCCCCCTGATGGTATCCACATCCAATGGAAATATCAACATGTGGGAGCCTACATGAAGTGGATATGCGGACATGCTTACTCCTTTTAGCTATTCAAGACATCCACCTTATTTGCATACATATCCATGCAGACATCCTGGAAACTACATGGTCCATAGCTGAATGATGTGGGCAACAGCACCAATGCACCATTGTATGGACCCGATGTAAGGTCCTATAATACATTTCTGACAAACACTATAACATCTTATTTTTCCTTTTTTTTATTTTACTATTAAGCATGTTTGAGCACTGTGGCACATAGTGCAAACATGCCGAGATTATTAAAAAAAATATTAATTTGACTTATTCCCTTTCACTTTCTGACATCCACAATATCAGCATTGCTCATATTTGTATGTGGTATAACATTGTCAGGGATGGTATGTCCATATTTGTGTAGTTTTACATCCCCTTCTGCCTGTGTAGATTCCTGTAAACATAAAAATTCCACATACACTACAGACACTGACACGGAGTCTACACGGATACCTTTCTGCTTGTTGGATCACTCAACCTGCCTCATTTGTATAAGTCTCACCTACTTATGAGGTAATTTGCATTCCTCTAAATTTTCCTTGTTTGTGCTTGTGTGCGTGTTGCTAAGCGGTGCTTATTGAATCTAAAAATGTTTGCGCTCATGTATGCATCACACTGTGATGTTTACACAAAAAAATATATGTAGGATTTACTGAATTCCCACTAAAAGTCTTAAGTAACACTCAGAATAATGCTATGCATACAAGTAGAGATATTAAAGAAGGATCAGTGGAGCAAGAAATTAACCAGCATTGTAAAAACACGGTGGCTTTTTTTCTGTCTTGAAGCTATCTACAATTTTTTGGGGATTTTATTTCCCTTGGGAGATGATGTCATGATGCAGGGGCAATATTAATGAAAACCTGCTCACCCATTGCTGTGTCAAAATGTGAACTGAGTGAAGTAATGCCATCATCTTACACCCTCTGACAGAGTAATATGGGTTTGTTGTACATGGAGAGACTTTAAGGGTGGGCACTGACCAAATATTACAATTATAAATATAAGTACACTGACCATTGCTGTTGCTCTGTTATGTATTGGCAGTTGTCAATGGATATCTTTAAGTAGATTGCAATGATGGGTGTTGGCATTTGCTAGTTGTGCAAAGTAACACATTTTATTTTCAGCTATCTAACATTTAATAGTATATGAGGCCAAGTAGAGGGTTTGGAGGGGAAAGGTGTATTCGATCCTGGGGATTAAATAATTTCTATAGCATCTAGTGGCTGGTGGTAAGAGGTGAAATAATTGATAACACATTTTAACTTAAGTGAGCATTTTTGCTAATTATAGCTCCAATGTGCATTGTGGAGGAGAGTGTAAACTCTAGCGATATACCAGGATGGCTTTGTTGTATGACATTGGGTTTAGGTTACATTATTTTTTTAAATAACAGGGGGAATGTGTGCCAGTCTCTGTCAGATGGCAAATTACATTATGCTGGACTTTTTAGGATTGATAATTAATTTGTTGTCATAAATTCAGTTGCAGAGATTAGAGAAGTTTTTCTCCACTATTTGCTGATGATTGGATATGCTCCCTTTGGAGGCTAAGAGTTGTTCATCTGTATATATTGTTATATTTATTAATTTATTTGTTTATTTTACATTTGTTAACTGGGATAATCCAATTGGACCAGGTCCATTTTCAGTGGAGTCCCGGAGAGAAAAGCTTCACAGGTTACATGTTAACAAGTGACATAAGTCATAAATATAAAATTATCCTAGGTAGTGCCATGCACATTAATTTTACAAAGTATAATTTATCTAAAGGTAGTGGCATACACAGTAGTTAAAAACAAAGTATATACAGTCATTGCAACAGTTTCCAAAGCATACCATCATTACAAAAGTATATGCAGAAATATGGAGGAGTGCCAGTAGGTGGAAGATGGGTTGTCATGTAATACACGGGCAGATCCATGTTTTCATAAGATGAGATTTGAGCAGCATTTTGAATTGAGTGGTTGTTTTTGTGGAGGTTATGGTGAGGGGGAGATTGTTCCAGTTTTTGGCTATTTTGTGGGAGTATAGAGCTTTGACAGCAGTATTATTAGTGGTGGTAATACTGAGGAGTGGTTTATTGGAAGACCAAAGTAGGCGACTAGTGGAGTGTTGGGTTAGTATTTGTTTTAGTACTGGAGTTTTGTTTGGGAAATTTAGGATGTTAAAAGCACAGGTTAGCTGTTGGTAGATTAACAATTGAGAGAATTCAAGCCATTGAAGGTCTCTTAGTGCCTGGCAGTGATGAGTTTTAAATGGAGAGTTGTTAGCAAATTTGGAAATTTTGTTGTAGCATACCTCAAATTTAGCCAGATCAGTTTTTCTAATGTGGGTTAGGATAGGCGTTGCATAGTTAAGTGTGGGCAAGAGGTGAGTTTGGGCTAGGGTGATTCTTGCTTTATCAGTGAGAAACTGTTTGTGTCTATACAGAGTACCCATTTTTTGTGGACCTTTTGGATAGTTTGAGTTATCAAAGAACAGGTTTTTGTCTATTTCTACCCCTAAGAGTTTTGTGTGGGTTGAAGGGGAGATTACAGTGTCATCTCTAGAAGTGATAGAGAAGTTTAGGGGAGAAAATTTTGATTTATTAGGAGCAAATAAGAGAAGTTTTGTTTTCTTATGGTTGATAATTAGTTGGATGTCAGTGATCCAACTTTCTACAGAAGAAAAGAATTATTGGGCTGTGTGCTGTAGGGAGGAAGGAGATGGAGCAGTGCAGATAAGTGTAAAATCATCTGCATACTGTACTAATGTGGCTTGTTTGGTGGAGGTGCGTAGGTTATTTGTGAAAATGGAAAAAAGTAGTGGGACAAGTATTGACCCTTGAGGTACACCTATGGAGGTGGGTAGAAGGGGTGATAGCTCAGCTTGCCATTGAACAGCTTGCTGTCTATCAGATAAATAGCTTTTAAACCAGGAGATAGTGGGAGAGTCAAAGGATAGGGAGGAGAGTGTGTCTAGTAATAAGGGATGAGATACCATGTCAAAAGCTTTGGAAAGGTCTAAGAAAATGGCAGATACAAAGTTATTATTATTCCGGTGTAGATTTACCTCACTGGAAAAAGAGAAGAGCAGTAGTGGTGCTATGGTGTGGGCAGAAGCCGTGTTGATTGGGGGAGAGAAGGTTATGTGAGCTCAGGAATTCCATAACCTGGTAATGAACACATTTTTCTAGAACTTTAGATAAGGGAGAAAGTATGGCTATAGGTCGGTAGCTGGAAAAATCATATGAGTTGCCACCTTTATGTAGTGGTATAATGTGTGAGATTTTCCATAGGTAAGGTACATAAACTTCTTGAATTGATTAATTGATAAGGATAGATACAGGGTAGGATACACAGTCAGCTGTTATTTTTAAGAAGTTAGCAGCTATACCATCTGCTGCAAGACTGCTAGGTTTTAATTTAAGGAGGAGTTCTTTAATTTTGTTTGTAGGAAAAGGTGAGAAGACAAAGGAAGGTATGTTGCTTGGGTATTTGGTGGAGTTACATGGTGAGTTACACTTTGTAGTGGTAGGTAGGTTGTTAGTTTTGGATAGTTGGGAGGATAGCATGTTAACTGAGTTTATGAAGTGATGGTTGAGTTGTGAAGCTATGCTCATGTTATTGCTATCAGGAGATGTAGGGGTAGGGGTGGTTATTTTACCAGGTATTAACAAAGAGTTGATGGTGTGCCAGAATTTTGGGAGGGTTTTTTGAATGTTTGTTTTGCAGACCAATGAAATAGTTTTGTTTATCTAGTTTACTTTGATTTTTGGTTAGATTCCTAAGTTGTCTATAGTGTTGTTTGGTAAGGTCAGAGTTGTCCTTTTTCCATTGCCTCCAGGCCTTGTCTCTAGATTTAAGTAAGGGTCTTGTGTTCCTAGTTAGCCATGGAGCATAATTTGCCTTTGTTCTAATTTTCTTGATTGATGTGATTGAATTTAAAACAGTGGTAAATGTATTGTTGAAATAGTCTACTGCCTGGTCTAGGTCTAAGGTTCTTAGAGATTCCCAGTTACATTGTTTTAAAATATCATTTGGGTGCTGTGGATTTAAATGTTTATCATCCCTGACCTGTCTATAGATTATGGGTTTAGGAGTGTTGGTTCATTTCCTTAGGAGAAAAGTAGGGAGATGGTCGCTAAGTCCATCTGGTAGTAGTCCTGTGTGATAGTAATGTTTGGGGCTGTTCACTAATGTCCAATCAATAATACATTGTCTTTGAGATTTTTTGTCTATCCTGGTGGGTTCCTGAATAAGTTGAGTAAATCCGTAGAGATTTGTTTGATTGGTGGGGTTATTGGAGTTATAGGTTAGCCAGTCAGTATTTCGGTCTCCTAGTAAAATAGTCTCTTGAGGAAAGTTTTGAATAAGCCATTGAAGAATTTCTTCTATGGTGAGATAGTTATTTCCTGGAGGGATATAGCTACAGATGACATTGATTATTTTTGTCATTGTTTAAAGATAGGTTAGCACCTATGATTTCAGTGCTTTGAAATGTGGGTATGGGGACTTGGAGCAGCTGGAGATTAAGTGGGTTTTTTAATAGATTTGCAACTCCACCTCCTTTCCTACCAATTCTGTCTATCCTTAAGATATTGTATCCTGGTGGAAGGACTTCAGTATTTGGGATGGTGAGTTTTAGCTAGGTCTCTGAAATAGTAAGTACATCAGGGGTGTGGCATGAAATAAGTGCATGTAGGTCAGTGAGTTTGTTAGAAATACTTCTAGCATTAATATTTATGATCAGTAGGTCAGATTGAGTTCTTTTTGGTGGAATAGATTGACTTGGTCCAGGGTTTGGGTGCATATCTCCTGCTAAAAGGAATATTATGCTGAGTACTAGACTGTGTTCAATAATGTGTGCTATCTTAGTGATGGCTATATAAGGAGCTTTTTTATAAAAAGGAGTTGGTAATTGGGATTTGTTAGTGTACAGAATAATGTTATCCTTAAATAGTGCAGCACAGATGGGAAAGGTAATTTGGGTTTTAGTAGGTGTTAAAGTATGTGTAGTATGATAGGAAGTAATGTGTATGGGAATAGCAGTTTGCATGGATGTAATGTATGTTAGGGATGTGAGTGATAGTAGGAGTGATGACAGAAAGATAAGCATATTGGGGTATAATTGGAAAAGGTGGAGTATAGACTTAGTTGCAGAGAGTGTGGTGTGATGTAGAAAAAGAAAGCGCGGGACAGGAAGTGGTTAGGAGGAGTGGTAGACAACACAGAGAAATCTGATTGGTAAAGGAGAGTAATCAGGAGACAGTGAGTATAAATAAATGTAGATGATGTGTGGGTGTATGGGAACTGGGGGTAGGGTAGGGGAGTGGAGTGAGCCGAGCGGAGCGAGGTGAATGGAGCGGGGACAACCCAACCGCAGTACTACAGAGCCAATCAGCATGTGCTGTTTATGTAAGAACAGGCACAAAGTCTGCTAGGGTAAGGATTTTAATTATTTTAAGTTGCAGGTTATGTGCTGTAAACTTTGTTCAGGCTAACTTTACAGTAAAGTAACTATAGAGATACTAGTGCTGCTGGTTCCCAGGGAGGCTATAACAGATTAAACTCCTTGGTTACAAAAGGAAGTACAGAAAAGTTATTAACCTTGTTTCCCAGAAAAGGAAACATTGACAGCAGAATAAGGTGAACGCTGCTACTATAATAAAGGATTTGCACTGCAGCAATCTTCTAGCATTGCGAGCCCTTCAAAGGTGAGGGCTGGGGTAGCTGGAAGAGACTAAGAATAGTACCTAGGAAGGAGAGGGAGACTAAAATTACTTTTTAAGAATTAGATAAAAGTTCTTATTCCAAATATTACCTTCCATTTACTGGCAAATTCCTAATTCAGTATGCAGGACAAGGCCTAAGTTAACATGTGCATCAAACGCTACCTTCACAAGTATATCACACTTTATAATTTGTTCATACATTATTTCCCCCTTGTACATATACAGGTATTATAGAGAATATATTTGTTACATTACCTTACATGTGCTTACCATCAAATTCACTAACTGCTATTTCCATTCTTATTGCTTTACTAGTACAAACATAATACGTTAGTATTCTAGCACAGTATGATATTCAGTATAATTCACTGTATTAGGCTCTGCCCAAGTCACAGTGACCAACAAGGGCTTTACGTGCATCAGATGCACTTTATCAATCTCTATGTAGTCAAAAGGCAATTACAGCAAATGTACCCCATCTTATGGTATCGTCACTGATGAGTGTCCCATGTAGCTCAGTTTCAACAATGCATATGTGATAATGTAAACAAAAAAACTATTAAATACAACACAATACAATCCAACAACTATCTGTAACACTCAGAAAGTCAAAATATATAACACAGTAGTAAGCGCTTCTGTGTAGCACAGTTCGCTAATTTGGTAGTATCAGATTCCTAAATGGGTAAGCTAAGCCTTCTCTTTTCATTGCATGCACATTTACAATTATACAATCTTGGATAGTCTGTTAGCCTTGTTAGTGAGTTGGAGCCTGCCGTATGGTACGCTAACAAACTATATTGCCGTACAAACATCTCTTGTTAACCATGCAAGAGATGCTATTTGTTACACACTAATGCAGTGCTAAACATACACTGAATGGCCAAAAATAACTGAAATAATCCAACAGTAGTCACAATACATGCAAAATAAGTGTAAAGTAGTCCTTACCACCACCATTGAGTTCCACAAGCAATAGCGTTGTCTCTAAATTATTTAAAAATGGTGCCACTCCAGGGTTTTTTCAAACCTCGCCTCCGAGTTCCCAGTTGCTAGGTTACTGGGTGTTGAGAGTGAAAGTCTGCAATCACGTGATCCCCAACCCAACCTCAGTAATACAGAGCCAATCAGTATGTGCTGTTTATATAAGAACAGGCACAAAGTCTGATAGGGTAAGGATTTTAATTATTTAAAGTTGCAGGATATGTGCTATAAACTATGTTCAGGCTAACTTTACAGTAAAGTGACTATAGAGATACTAGTGCTGCTGGTTCTTGGGGAGGCTATAACAGATTAAACTTCTTGGTTACAAAAGGAAGTACAGAAACGTTATTAACCTTGTTTCCCATAAAAGGAAACCTTGACAGCAGAATAAGGTGAATGATGCTACTATAATAAAGTATTTGTACTGCAGCAATCTTCTAGCATTGCAAGCCCTTCAAAGGGGAGGGCTGGGGTAGCTGGAAGAGACCAAGAATAGTACAGCATTTCGTCTCGATACCTGTCTTGTCCAGGACATTTGAGCTTTCAATCTTTCAGTAACTGTTTCTGGGCAAACTTTTCACAAACTTTAGTTCTCAGCATCTGTACAACATGCATTATAGACACCCCTCCATATTGAGATGAGGTAGATCATTGGATAAGTTGTTTTTGAAATGGTAGAACAAAACAAGGCTCATTACAGACCCTTGTGGCACATCAATATTTATAGTACTTGTGACAGAGAGAGAATGTTGGTGAAAACTTGGAATGCATTATTCAGTAGGTAGTTTCTAAATCACTGTATTGTAGTAGTTCCAAAGTTGAGACTATTGAGTGAGAAGGGACAAAAAGAGGAGCTAGACAAAGGGAGGTTTGTTTTACTGTTAAACAGTGACTATAGGATCTTGGCAAAATAACCCAAATTTAGACAGTGAAATATAGAGATGGAGAAAAGAAGGAAGGGGGTTATTGAACCAGGATGAGATGTTAGGGTAAACTTTATGGTTTGCGAAAGAGTTGTTTCATACAACTCTGATTAATCAGTGGTATAAGTTTATTATAATTTCTTACCAAGACATCCTTAAAAATCATATTAGAACCTGTAAGTCATGTAATGTATTCTGGAAAGACGTACACATATCTTTATATAAAAATAAGCTGCTGTTTTAGTCATAGTAACAGAAAAACAATCTGAACTAAGTTGTAATTGTCTTCATTATCTACATATATTAATAAGCACCTTAATTTTTACCACACTTTTATCTGGAGTTTTAAAAGATATTCTAATCATCATCATATATTGAAGAACATTTTAGGATCGATAAACCCTATTTGCAATAAAACTTGGTTAGACAATGCTTTTCAGAACTTTGATAATGAAGATGTGTTAGATGTTTATAGTATTAGTCAATAAATGTTTCCTTCCAACAAAAAATAATATCGATAAATGCATTATTTACTTCTGTCTGATTCTTAATAATGAAGTATATAAGAGGCCTTATTTTTGAAATCTCAGTAAAATACTTTTGAGATCTCTGTAAAATATAATTCATTATAAATGTCTTATTCCTGATTAATTTTAGGTCCACATGTCTTCCTAGTTAGACCCTTGATATATTCACTGCCAAATCACTTGAACCATTTCCAATAAATATAAAACACAAACAACATTCACTTCAGGAACGTCTTGTCTCTCCTAGACATAGCTGAAGAGTCAACTCCCAATGTGCTATTGAAACCTTTTTGCTATAAAGTTTGTAAAAAACTGTTTGTGAACTACAAAACCATCAAGAGATGGCTTAAAAAAGGAGACTTAAAAATCAACTGGCACACTCTTATCACCGACTTCTCAGAAAATAGTATTAACCTTCATGGCTTTACATAGCTCATTACCACCCCTGCCATAATGCAAAATAATAATCACGTAGGTGCAACCTTAGACTGGATCTTGGTGCCAGAACCCCACAAATAATCTAATTCTGATGCACTCCCAAATACCCTAAGTGACCATTTACCAGCTTATATCTATAGAACCCCCACAGAAGTCTAAACTCCATACCTATAAAACTACAGGAAATCTTGTCAAATTCAACCAACAAACGTTTAATAACATCTTAAATCAATAAGCTGGTCCTCATTAAAAACTTTACCTCTGGATGATGCCATTTGCCACTTTAACAAAGTCTTCTTAGATACCCTTAATAGCATAGCCCCTCTCTGTACCAAAAGAATAAAAATCAATCATGCACCATGGCTTGCTAAAGCCACAAAACAAGTGATGCAAACTAGAGACCAAGCTTGGAAAAACTGGCATAAGAATAAAAATGACACCAACCTACATACATACAAACAGTTATGTAATAAACCCCCAAAATTAGTCATTGCTAACAAAAAAAAAAATACTTCTCGCAACACCTAAACAACCAAAAAAAAAATTCTGGAAATCTGTCTCTAAATTTTTGACTTCTAGGCCAACTCAAAACCCTTCACTAGCCCCTTTACAAAGATCTGTCTGCAGCAGCTAACATATTTATCTGCCACTTCATAGAAAGGATACTTAAACTTGTAAACTGCCCACAACAAATACAAACTCCACTTCAACACTAAATCCACTCCCACCCATATCACTAAATCATAGTACCAGCACTAACAGCCTCTGTAACCAGGAAACCTCCACAGCTATTTTTGCAACTCCTATTTTCACTCTACAACCCATTCCCACCTCTCTTATACATAAGCTTCTTCTCAAATTAAAACCTTTCTCCCTCTCCTCAGACAACTTCCCTTCTGAATACCTAAACTCACAGCAGATGCTCTACCCTACCCTGTTAGTATATTGATTAATAAATTTATCACAGAATCAGAAGTTCAACTTTGGAAAAAAATCTATTGTAACACTCCTACATAAGGGTGGAAACAACAATGAACTGACAAACTATCACTCTGTCTTTATCCTATTCCCTTTATCTAAAATACTGGAAAAGTGCATTCATGTGCAATTACTGAAACATCTTACTGATAACAGTCTCATTGTTTCCAGCCAACATGGTTTTCGCCCGGCACACAACACATCTACTGTACTTATATCAGTCACCGATACTGCAAACAAAGCCTTGGAGTCTACCAATTACTAGAGAATGGAAGTCAAAGTATAAACCAACTGTAAACAAAGCCTTGGAGTCTACCAATTACTAGAGAATGGAAGTCAAAGCATAAACCAACTTGAAGCCAAGCCTTGGAGTCTACCAATTACTGGAGAATGAAAGTCAACGCATAAACCAACTGTAAACAAAGCCTTGGAGTCTACCAATTACTAGAGAATGGAAGTCAAAGCATAAACCAACTGTAAACAAAGCCTTGGAGTCTACCAATTACTAGAGAATGGAAGTCAAAGCATAAACCAACTGTAAACAAAGCCTTGGAGTCTACCAATTACTAGAGAATGGAAGTCAAAGCATAAACCAACTGTAAACAAAGCCTTGGAGTCTACCAATTACTAGAGCATGGAAGTAAAAGCATAAACCAACTGTAAACAAAGCACTGGAGTCTACCAATTACTAGAGAATGGAAGTCAAAGCATAAACCAACTGTAAACAAAGCCTTGGAGTCTACCAATTAATAGAGAATGGAAGTCAAAGCATAAACCAACTTTAACAGAAGTAGTGAATATAGTAACATGGATAAAACAACTGGAATTGGGATGTTTAGAAAAGGGTAGGAGCAAATTACATAGAAAAAATGGGAATTGTGGGAACAATACATGCAGAGGAAAAATGAAGTTTAAAAGAAGGCAGGATTTGAATGAGCTCTGACTGGATGTTTATTTATATATTTATTTATTTATTTATTTTATTTTACATTTGTTAACAGGGAAAGTCCAACTGGATACAAGTCAATTTTCAGTGGAGGCCCGGGGAGAAAAGCTCCATGAACAAAATTACAGTAAAAGATAAAACAATAAGAGTTGCATTAACGACATACATGTAATTCATTTAGACATAGCTGACAATCCAGGTGTTTAATTTATACATAGACATAGTTAATTATTCATAATACAGTTTTTATAGATAGTAAATGACTATAACCATACATTTAGTAACAAAATGTCCAGCTATCCTGGGGTAGTATCCTGGATAGATTATAAGTGAAGTATAATGTTTGCAACTAAATTTATATCAATATGCTTTGTTTTCATTTATATAAATGTATGATTGCCTATGATAATTTAATAAAGATGTTTCTTCTTTAAAAAAAATACCTGCATTATATGATAAATACATGCTGATGTTATAGTCCAGTAATGTCTTGCTGGACACATCAGTGTTCATAGTGCATTTATGATTTTTTTGAGAGGGGTCTGCTGTAGTACTTCTCAATTTTTTTAGATGTTGTGCACTGTATGTGTTGTGGTTTGCACATTTGTGACTTTCAGAGCATGCTGAGGATCTTTATTTGCATACTTACTGTGTACCTTTTGTAACATAAGTATGCCGTAGTATATGACAAAATGTCAGGGAGTTGGAGATGTTCATGAGTTGTGCAGGGCTGTATTATACGTTTTTTATTCTGTACCAGTCCTATACAATTGTGTTTTTTGTTTAATAAATTCTATCCTCATTCAGTATATCACATTCACATGCTCCATGCAGATGAGCTGCATTCTGATTCTGATCCACAGGAACTTTTCATAGAGCATACACTACAGGTAACACAAGAGGTTCTATATGAAAGTGATAACCATCTGGTAAACAGCTAAAGCCAGTAAATAAATCTTCATATCCTTTAAGTGACTACACTCTGAATTCTTTTCACTATGCCAAACATTTGCCATGTCAAATGTCCTAATACATATTATATCCTATCTATTCTATCAGAAATTTAATTTTATATGTTTTATTCCTATACCCACAGGTACAGACTGAATTTTACATAACAACCAGAATAAGTAAGTGTATATACTAAATGCACAACCCAAAAAAACACTGGAACAACTGATAAAATAATAGAATAAAATGAAACACAGAGTTAAGTATTTAGCGCTTTCATTCTCTTTACTTATAGAACTTCTTCAGAAAAATAAGAATACACAAAACCACAGTTTTAAATTGTACACTTATTTTTAAGAAAACATGTTATCTCAAAAGTTTATTGGAACATCTTCTTAAAGTAATGAAGAAAAATGTCCTCTTGCAACTAATTAATCCAAGTAATGCACACGCACAAGGGCACATGCACCGAAAGCAGGACACTGGATACCAATACAGATTGTTCACTTTATTTCCACAACAAAACGAAGATGCAAAAAAGTTGGTTAAGCGCTTTCATCTAGGATACTAGACTTCTTCAGAACATTTAACAATACTAATTCTCCCCATTATATACCTAAAAGCCCGCCATTTATATCAATTATCCAATCTGACTTATAACTTCATTTTGTCATTATTTAAAGATATACTAACATATTGCTCTACATCATATTACAATCAATGTTTCACAAAACTGACATGATGTATACACTGAACATATATTATCTGAAAGATATATATTCATTTCCATACATTGAGAATTAAAATTGAGATGAAATAACATGGTAGATGTTATTACTTCCAACATAAAACAAATTCTAGTTTATATACAATATGATTTTTAAAAATTCCACATGACACTTACTTAAAACTCTAATAAAATAGAATGCTCTTACTATGTTTTCCATTCTTATAATTCTATTGTCTATTATTGTATACAAATAATAATACCTATATTCTAATATATAAAATATTTGGATTAATTAATTTATTGTGATCTCTCAGTTACAATGACTGCAATATCTGTATGTAGTTCCTAGTTTCAAAGCTACTGGAGACTGTGGGGATGTCCCACTCCATCCATATTATCTCCTTAACTGTAGTCTGTCCCCACCTGACTTGACAGTTAATAGCATGGAATGTATTGGACATGAATGTCCATGTCTTTGATGCATCGAAATGTGATTTACTGTTAGTATTACAGTCCAATATACATTACTGCCCCCCCACGAGATTTAATAAATTAAAATAACAATCAATGATCTGATAGTTTACGTCCTGACTAGAGGTTTAGTAGGAATAACTTCATTTAAACCAGGGGGTGTGGCTGCATCCAATCTTAGCTGCCATTTGATCTCCTTTTCACTCACTAGTGATTTTATATCTCCCCCCCTGGGGTTGGGTGTTATAACCTCCAGTATACCAAATTTGAATCCATCACATCCTTGACTGTGAATAAGGTGACGGGACAGGGCATTATTCATATCCTTTTTATTAATACAATATATGTGGTCGTAGATTCTGTTTTTAAAAAACCGATCCGTTTTCCCCACATAATAGTTCTGACATGTATCACAAATAGCCAAATAAATCAGATGTTTCGTCAGACAATTCCCATGTCTGAATATGATTTTGGTATGTGTAATGTTATTTAATGTGATATTTGAATCTTCTGATATATATTTACAGTAATTGCAAAGACCGCATTTCTTGGTCCCAGTTTTTTTCTCCTTATTCTTTAGGTTTAGGTTCGATTTTATTTGTATGATTCTTTTTAAGTTGTTTCCTGCCTTATAAACAAACTGTGGTTTATTAGGTATTCTTTCTTTTATGGTTGTATCACTAGTAAGTATATTCCAGTTTTTGGTGATGATTCCCTTAATTTCATTAGTGTATTTTCCATACTTAAATATACATGCTTTTATATACTCATCACCATCAACTGTTCTATCCTTTTTCTTGGTTGTCCCTATTCCCAAAAGGGGTTTGTATTGAAAGCCCCATTGTTGTGATACATACTTTGTGATGTCTCTAATCATATTAACTGGATATCCCTTCTCTAAAAATAGAGTTCCTATGAAGGACAGTTCTTCTTCCATATGCTCTCTTACTGATGTCATTCTTGCCGCCCTTATACATTGGCCTTTAACTATATTGCGTTTAACTTGGTATGAATGCGCACTATCATAATGTAAATACCCGTTACTATATGTATCCTTTCTATGGATTTGAGATTGGAATCTATGCCCATCATTGTATATGTATACATCCAGAAAATTAATACCCCTGTTGTTAAACTGGTGTGTAAATCTGAGGTAATTAGTTGTACCATTGATGTAATCAATAAATCTGGTCAATTCTTCAACATTCCCATCCCATAACAGGAAGATATCATCTAGGTATCGAACATATGTTCTAATGTTCTTCATCCATATAGAATTGTGTACATAATTTTCCTCCCAATCCAAGAGTACTAAATTGGCGTACATGGGAGCACAAGCTGCTCCCATCGCCACTCCATTACTCTGTCTGTAATATTCACCTTCATAGTATATGTAATTATTGTCTAATACTATATCCATGAAGGCAGTGAGTAATGAAATATCATCTTGGTCCAGTGCACTGTACTTACATAGACTGTTGATAAAACTGTCAAGACCCTCATTCTTAGGGATACAGGAGAATAACTCCTGCACATCTATTGTAACAAATATTACACCAGGGCTCCATATCTCTGTTTTAAATATACCTAGGAATGCCCAGGAATCTTTCATGATATGTTGCACTGTGTTATATATATGTTTTAGTTTGTTATCAACATATTTACCAAATTTAAAGGTTTTACTCATACTCCCCGAGATTATAGGTCTAAAAGGGGGGTCTAATGGATTTTTGTGTACCTTAGGAATACCCGTTATGGTTGCTAATACTGGGAATTCAACCTTTAGATATCTGTATAATTCTTCATCAATCCTTTTATCCAACAGAAATTCTTCCAAGTATGAATCAATGCGCCTGTGTGCTATATTAACTTGGTTTAAGGAGGAGACTTCGTATTGTGCAGTGTTATTTAGTATATCAAAGATTTTATTACTGTATTTCTCTTGGTCATACAATACTATGCCTCCTCCTTTATCCGCTGTCATGATCCTGATATTATTATCACATAATGCATCTATGGTAGTATAAATCTGTTGTACTACTTGGCTGTCACATCTCTTATATTTGTATTTATTATAAAGCTTATAGATTTCTTTATTAATAACATTTTCATAGGCTTCTATAGTTTTTGCCATGGGGGGAGTAAAGGAACTCTTCTTACGTAATGTACCAACATTAACTGCCTGTTGTTTGCTATTATGAAAGAATACCCCTAAGTTTATTTTTCTGAGGAATAATTTCACCTCTACTAAGGTATCCAACAAATCCATGGATTTATCGGGTATGTATTTCATACCTTTTGTAAATATTTGTAGTAGTTCGGGATTGACTTCATATGTGGTATAATTATATATTTTCACTTCTCCTGAAAAGGAGGGGGTATTGTGTGTAGTTCTCTCACCACCAACGTAGTGGACATCGACTGTATTTGTCTCATATATTGACAAATTATCCAATGGGATATCTATAAGGTTCCCTACCATTTCCTGAATCTATCTAAATATGTTGATAACAAACTAAAACATATATATAACACAGTGCAACATATCATGAAAGATTCCTGGGAATTCCTAGGTATATTTAAAACAGAGATATGGAGCCCTGGTGTAATATTTGTTACAATAGATGTGCAGGAGTTATTCTCCTGTATCCCTAAGAATGAGGGTCTTGACAGTTTTATCAACAGTCTATGTAAGTACAGTGCACTGGACCAAGATGATATTTCATTACTCACTGCCTTCATGGATATAGTATTAGACAATAATTACATATACTATGAAGGTGAATATTACAGACAGAGTAATGGAGTGGCGATGGGAGCAGCTTGTGCTCCCATGTACGCCAATTTAGTACTCTTGGATTGGGAGGAAAATTATGTACACAATTCTATATGGATGAAGAACATTAGAACATATGTTCGATACCTAGATGATATCTTCCTGTTATGGGATGGGAATGTTGAAGAATTGACCAGATTTATTGATTACATCAATGGTACAACTAATTACCTCAGATTTACACACCAGTTTAACAACAGGGGTATTAATTTTCTGGATGTATACATATACAATGATGGGCATAGATTCCAATCTCAAATCCATAGAAAGGATACATATAGTAACGGGTATTTACATTATGATAGTGCGCATGCATACCAAGTTAAGCAATATAGTTAAAGGCCAATGTATAAGGGCGGCAAGAATGACATCAGTAAGAGAGCATATGGAAGAAGAACTGTCCTTCATAGGAACTCTATTTTTAGAGAAGGGATATCCAGTTAATATGATTAGAGACATCACAAAGTATGTATCACAACAATGGGGCTTTCAATACAAACCCCTTTTGGGAATAGGGACAACCAAGAAAAGGATAGAACAGTTGATGGTGATGAGTATATAAAAGCATGTATATTTAAGTATGGAAAATACACTAATGAAATTAAGGGAATCATCACCAAAAACTGGAATATACTTACTAGTGATACAACCATAAAAGAAAGAATACCTAATAAACCACAGTTTGTTTATAAGGCAGGAAACAACTTAAAAAGAATCATACAAATAAAATCGAACCTAAACCTAAAGAATAAGGAGAAAAAAACTGGGACCAAGAAATGCGGTCTTTGTAATTACTGTAAATATATATCAGAAGATTCAAATATCACATTAAATAACATTACACATACCAAAATCATATTCAGACATGGGAATTGTCTGACGAAACATCTGATTTATTTGGCTATTTGTGATACATGTCAGAACTATTATGTGGGGAAAACGGATCGGTTTTTTAAAAACAGAATCTACGACCACATATATTGTATTAATAAAAAGGATATGAATAATGCCCTGTCCCGTCACCTTATTCACAGTCAAGGATGTGATGGATTCAAATTTGGTATACTGGAGGTTATAACACCCAACCCCAGGGGGGGAGATATAAAATCACTAGTGAGTGAAAAGGAGATCAAATGGCAGCTAAGATTGGATGCAGCCACACCCCCTGGTTTAAATGAAGTTATTCCTACTAAACCTCTAGTCAGGATGTAAACTATCAGATCATTGATTGTTATTTTAATTTATTAAATCTCGTGGGGGGCCAGTAATGTATATTGGACTGTAATACTAACAGTAAATCACATTTCAATGCATCAAAGACATGGACATTCATGTCCAATACATTCCATGCTATTAACTGTCAAGTCAGGTGGGGACAGACTACAGTTAAGGAGATAATATGGATGGAGTGGGACATCCCCACAGTCTCCAGTAGCTTTGAAACTAGGAACTACATACAGATATTGCAGTCATTGTAACTGAGAGATCACAATAAATTAATTAATCCAAATATTTTATATATTAGAATATAGGTATTATTATTTGTATACAATAATAGACAATAGAATTATAAGAATGGAAAACATAGTAAGAGCATTCTATTTTATTAGAGTTTTAAGTAAGTGTCATGTGGAATTTTTTTAAAAATCATATTGTATATAAACTAGAATTTGTTTTATGTTGGAAGTAATAACATCTACCATGTTATTTCATCTCAATTTTAATTCTCAATGTATGGAAATGAATATATATCTTTCAGATAATATATGTTCAGTGTATACATCATGTCAGTTTTGTGAAACATTGATTGTAATATGATGTAGAGCAATATGTTAGTATATCTTTAAATAATGACAAAATGAAGTTATAAGTCAGATTGGATAATTGATATAAATGGCGGGCTTTTAGGTATATAATGGGGAGAATTAGTATTGTTAAATGTTCTGAAGAAGTCTAGTATCCTAGATGAAAGCGCTTAACCAACTTTTTTGCATCTTCGTTTTGTTGTGGAAATAAAGTGAACAATCTGTATTGGTATCCAGTGTCCTGCTTTCGGTGCATGTGCCCTTGTGCTTGTGCATTACTTGGATCTTCTTAAAGTAGTTACATCTGATGGGTCAGGACCCTTGGGCACTTTTCCTTCTCAGGGATAGGTTCATAGGTAGGTACTAGGCTAGTGGTTCTACGGCCTATATAAGCTTAGCCAAAAAGGTACCCTGGCTTTCGCCACCCAAGAAAATTATTTTCCTGTGCCCCTGTCAAGCAGTGCCACAGAAGTGATCCCCAGGGTGAATTTCATATTTCCCATCCAATCATCAAGATTTTTCTTGAAGAGTGCTAATGAGGAACTTTGTTTGATATAGATAGGTAGTTTGTTCCAGAGTATGGGAAGTCTCTGGGACAGGAATCTATCCCTCCAGCATGTTCTGTTTATTGTGCTGACAAGGTTTAGGTCCCTAGAGCATGTAACTCGGAGGGATTGGGATTTCTTTAAGTGGAGCATGTCCAACAGCTCTGGGTTTGACATAGCTTTGTAAGATAGGCAGAGATCGCCTCTGAGTAGGCAATATGCAATGGAGTAAAGCTGGAGTTTTTTGAGTCAGTCTGCACAGGGCATCTGTTTGAGGCCAGTAATCCACTTTGTGAGGTATTACTGCAGCCCTTCCAGTTGTTGTAGATGTCTTGTGAGGTACATACCAAAAGGGTAGCTGTATTCTATAATGGGTCTAATGAGTGACAAGTAGAGGGGAACAATGACCTCTTTTTGAGGTGACTCAAATTCAAACACAAACCCTAATTTTTATCAGAGAAAAAATCGCTATTCTTATGTTAATCAATATAACTCAGTTCAGGAGAATGAAGCACCTGTAGGTGCACATATGGAAGTACCTGACCAAGTTTTTGAAGAAGTGGATTTTTTGGATCCACCTATGGGGCCGCGAAGGTCCAAGAGGTTATTAAGCAAGGCACAAAAGACAGTATTTATGGACAAACCTTATCAGGATTGGGGGAGAGAAGAACATCGCAGGGTGTATTGATTGAGAGTGATTTTTCTCATTGTAGTTGTGACGCTGGACATGACCGGACAGTTTATACAAGAATGAGTGTGCATAATTCCTTTAATCTTGTTTCTTACTCTCCTGCATATGAGACGTGTTTTGACAATGTTGGTACACTGGGGGGTACTGAGGTAGGAAGTGAAAATGCTTGTTCAAAAGTAAATGGAAATGAATTTGATGTTTTGCAAGTCAACATAATGGTTGAATCTGTCAATTTAGGTTCAGCTGGCTCGAATGAACATGATGAGTTAAACAATAATTCGTTAGAGGTTCCTATTCAGAATGTTTTTGATACGGTTTCCTCTGGTGCTGAATTAGGCCTGACTTGTCAAATTATACAGAAAAGTGATTTTTTTATTTACAACTATACAGACAAGGAAATCAGTGATGTGTATTTTGAATTATTCACTAAGGGGATTAACTTTGTACCGAACTTTAAACTCGATGTGGCTCAATTGTTGATTAATTTGAAACTGTTTGCAAGGAAACTAAATTTGGGGATGTATTTTCATGACCATCACAGTACACAAATGAATGTTGAGACACCAGGTTGTAAGACACTTACAAGGAAAAGTACTTTTATTCCCCCACCATTTACTGAGGTGGTTGCTCTTGAAAAACTATTAGACTTTGAGTTTAGGAGGATATGTAGTGCTAAGCACATTTTGACTGATAATTTAACAGCACATGAAAGGTTATTGTTAAAAGAACTAAGGAATTCTAACAGTATCAGGTGTATGAAACCAGACAAGGGTGGGGGGATGGTATTAATGAGCAAGATAGATTACATTGCATCCATGATGTTTATTTTAGAAGACAATGGAACATACAAGAGGGTATCGAGAAATGAAATTAATATTGCTTACAAAAGAATTGAATTGTATCTTATGGATGCCCTTTTTCAAGGTATGATTACGGAAGTGGAATATGATTATTTGATGGTTAAAAATCCAGTCTTGCCTAGTATTTTTGGGATCCCCAAGGTCCACAAAGGGGTGGTTAACTTGGAGTTTCAACCTATTGTAGCCGCGAAGGGTTCAAAAACTGAACCCCTAGCTTCCTTTGTTGACTTTATGTGTAAGAGGGTGTTGGAAGAGGTCCCTCATGTACTAAGAGACTCATGGCATTGTCTTGAAAGATTGAGAGATGTTAAGGAAGACTATGGTTTATATAGTTTTTTAACCATAGATGTAGTGAATTTGTTTTCTACCATCCCTCACAAGGAGGGTTTGGATATGTTTCGTGAGAGTTTAATTATGAGCAATAATGTTGACAGGAGCAGGATTAATTTAATTTGTGAGTTAATGGAGATGGTTCCCTTGAATAACTTTATAAAATTTGAGGGAGAGACTTTTCAGCAACGCTCTGGCGTTGCAATGGACGCTAGGTGCGCCCCTATCTTTGCGAATATGGTACTGTTAGCATGGGAAAGAATGTTTGTTTTCCCTACTAGATTTATGGAGAATATTATTCTATACAATAGGTTCCTTGATGATTTACTCATTTTATGGAAAGGTGATGAAGTTCAAGCTGTGGAGTTTATTGAATATTTAAACAACACCACTAATTTTTTGAAATTTACCTTTCAGTGGAAGAAGGATAGTATTAATTTTTTGGACATAGCAATTTCTAAGAGTGAAGTAGGTTTATCTAGTACCATATATAGAAAAGAGAGTTATTCTAACTCATTGTTGCACAAGTTGTCACCCATACCATCAGAGGAAGGGTGTAGCTAAGGGACAGATGGTGCGACTGTCTAGATTAGCGAGCGATGAATGTTTGTTTAAACAGGAAATGTTTAAGTTGATTGGCATGCTTATGGATAGGGGGTACCCGCTTAAGTTACTATTGAAGTTGAAAAGAGACGTGTATAAAAAGAGAAGTTCATTATATTCACCTATTTTGTGTGGGGTGAATGACTTGGTGAATAACCATGAAGCACCCAATGTATCAACTTCATTTGGAGCATGTTTTATTTTGAAATTTAATGAAAGAAGTGCGGAGATTGTTGAAGTGTTACATAAGATGTGGGAGTATTGCCTTAGTAACACCACAAAGGGGATATTAGGATCAAGTCCCAGAATAGTTTATAGCAAAGGTGATAATTTAAAAAACATCTTAGAATGGGAGGTTAGGAACAGAGTATCTAGGATGTTGCAGGTATATAGCAGAAGGGTCATATGTGTGTGTAAAAGGGTGGGGGCAGACTTTATCTTGCCTGGGGAAGTGTAATTGTAACACTAAGAATTTGGTTTATGTGGCCCTATGTACAACCTGCGAAGCATTCTACATAGGTATGACCACTCGTAAACTACGGGAAAGAATTACTGAACATGTGAGAGCGATTAAGAACAAGGATTCACACAATGCATTATATATACACAGTGCGAGCTGTAAGGAGTTTAAGAAGTTTATATTCTTTATTATAGATAGGGTATTTTTAGAACAGGGAGGGGATATTAATAACAGGGTGGCCTTATTAGAAACAAAGTGGCAGTTGAGATTAAATGCCACAAGGCAACCTGGCATTAATGATTATATTTCTCTAAAACCAGTTTTGAAATTTAAGGCTGGTATTATATAGTGGGTCTGTGTTTTTAAACAATGGTAATGTACATTATGGAATATTGGTACATACATCTTTTAAGTTAAAATGTTAAAATGTTTTTTAAAAAACGTGTGTGTTAAGTTATTGAAATTATATATATATGTGTGTTTGATAGATTTGTTGACAAGATAATGTGGATTTAGTAACAACAATAATTATTTATTATTGTTTAATTGATTGATGAGGTGATGTCACTTTGATCTAAGTATTTAAGGTGTGTGATTTCTTTGTAACACTGACTCTGATGAAGCCAATTGTTTGGTGAAAGCGCTTAGTCGGTGTATTAAAGGATTTTCTTCCAAGGCTTGGTGTGGTTCCTAGTGTTTTGAAGCAGTGGTCATGTTTTTTCTACTTTAAATGACCTCTTTTTTCCTGGGTGAGAAACCTTTTGTGATGAGGTGTGCCATGTAGAAGGATTTCCTGACTACTGTGGTGATGTGATTACCAAAGGAGAGCCTACTGTTCACCTTTGTCTCAAGGTCTCTTATCACACTTTCGGTGTTAAGTAGACTACCACCTATGTGGTAGTTCATGGGTACAGAGTTTTTAACAAAAGGGATGACAATGCACTTTTTGGCATTGAGCTTGAGGCCATGACTTTGACACCAGACATCTGTCTCAGTCAGGCCCTTTTGTAGGATGTCCACATCATTAGGAGTTTTGATTATGGCTCTTAATTTGCAGTCATCTGTGAACTTCATTAGCCAAAAATCTTCTGTATTAGCCTGTATTTCAGAGAAGCAGATACTAAAGAGGAGAGGACCCAGGACTGAACCCTGTGGTACTTCACTTGTCACTGGTTTGAAGTCGGATTTTGAGTCTGCTACTTTCACAGTGTGGGTTCTCTCAGTGAGCCAGTTGGCAATCCATCTTGTGACATAGGGATTTATACCTAGTTTAGTGAGTTTATCTATAATTTCAGAGTGGGAGATGGTGTTGAAAGCCTTGGCAAGATCTAGATAGGCTATGTAAACCACCTTACCCTCATCCATGGCTTTGGTGACCACTTCAAAGAAGTCTGTCAGATTTAGGAGACATGATCTGCCTTTTACAAGCCTGAACTGGGTGGGGTCCAGAGTTTGGAGATTACCATTGTAAGTTCCATGATGATATGTTCCATAGCCTTGCAGACCAGGCTCATCAGGCTAATGGGGTGGTAGTTCCTGGGGTCCGTGGTGGCTCCCCCTTTGTGGAGTGGGATGACCGTCACTGTGCACCATTCAGTGGGCACAAAGCTTGAGGTAAGGCTATGACTTGAACACAGTATGGATGTATGTAGGTTTTGAAGGTTTATCTATCCAGGCAGTCAGTATTCTTTTACACACATGGAATATACTTTTGAGTCGAGATATACGTCCAGTTGTAATAATTCGGGGCTGTTTTATTTGGCTGTCTGTTGTTCCTATCATAGTTTCTATGTAGGGAAGACAACCAGATTCCTGAATTGCTGCATCAGTGAACATTAGAGCCATTATAAATCATGATTGTGCCAATGCTTTAGCCAAACATAGTATGGTATGTAGTTCTTTTAAGAAATTTTATTTTTTGGTGCTTCAAAAAGTTGACACTAAGTTGTTTGTTAAGCAGTTTAATTTTTTTTAGAATTTCTTGAACTTAAATGGCAAGTATTTTTGTGTGCTGATGCATCTAAAGGGTTAAATGAGTCCATTTCTATCAAAAGCCTTTTGAGATATAAATATATTCAAGAAATATGTTTGTTATGCTGAAACAATGTTTGTATGTACATGTTTTGACCAAGGGCTGTTTTACTTTAAGTTGACTTATTGGATAATGGTTGTAATTTGCATCATGTGTACTATTTAAAACTGTGAAATGTAATAAGCATTTGAGAAAAGGTGATGGATTAAAGTCAGTAAATACTGATAATTGTTGCAGCAACTGACTTCTTTATTTCAGAAAATACTTTTTATTTGCATTCTGGTTTTTCTAGCAATGTCCCAAGTTAATAGTGTGAGTATTGAAAAAGTGTTATGTTTTGGGTTGTTTTCTCTTGTTTTTACTTTGTTGCTAATTCTGGAGATAAAAGCTTGAGAGCTGTAAGTAAGCCCTTTACATAACAATGGCTTTAGTTTACTTTCTAAATATCCAGTTAACCATTGCCTACATTAAGTGCTGCACATTAGTCATTAATATTTACCTGTTCTTCGCGGATTTCCAACTGATATTTAAGTAATCTTTTTTCTGTACTTTTCAGAATAGCATTCTTAACTCTGTTCACATTTTTTTCTATACCTTCTGTACCATATGAATACCTAATTTTGTATGTTTTTTTCCCATACATGCCACCTCCTCAAATGTTAATTATTTCCTTTCAGTTCAGGCACTTTAATTAAATGGCTAACTTTTTCCACAACTTCTACATAGTTTAAAACTTGAAAAAGAGAAAAATCTAGCCAAACAGGTGAATAATGTAGCATATTCCAGTCTCATGAAACAATAAAATATATACACTGGACAAAATGGGTCTATATCATATAAGTTTTATAACTTTGAATATTAAAATATCGAATTTAAATGTTTGAAGTCATAAAACTTCAAACATATGTAAAAAAAAAAAAACCTAATGGCTGTAGGTAGGGGGCAAGACCCCCTGCACCCCGAACACCCCCCCCCTTTAAATATACCAACTCCGAGACCACACTACATTGCAGTAAGGGAAATCTTCACTTTACTGCACTATAGTGCGGTCTCGGAGTTGGTATATTTAAAGAGCGGGGGGGTCAGGTAAGTTCTGTTTGTTTTTGTTTTTTTTATTATATGTTCGATGTTTGAAACTTTGAACATTTAAATTTGATTATTTAACATTCAAAGTTTTCAAACTTCGAACATATAATATAGACCCAAACAAAATATGTAGTAAAGATGGAGGAACTCAATAATAAATAGATTTTGTTTTATAAACTTTAAACAAGGGCGTAAATAAATTTCAGAGTAAAAGTCATGCAGGCATGTGACCCACGGGTCATGCACACACACACATATATATATATATATATATATATATATATATATATATATATATATATATATATAGTTACCTATCAAAACATCTACTCTTCATAACATCAAAACATCAATACCATAACATCTAAACTTCAAAACATCTAAAACTCATAACAGCTAATCTCAAAACATTGAAAACTACAAAGCAACTATAAATAACATCCAGCAGAGTTTTTACTATGTTTATGCAGGGGGGAAAAAGATAATTTCCTAACCCCACTGTAGTGCGATCTTGGAGTTGGTATATTTAATTCACGAGGGGGGCAGAGCCCCCCCCTGGGGGGTGCAGGGGGGCTTGCTCCCCTGCATAAACGTAGCGAACAGTGTGTGGGATGTTATTTTTAGTTGCTTTGTAGTTTTCAATATTTTGAGATTCAATGTTATGAGATTTAGATGTTTTGAAGTTTAGATGTTATGGTCTTGGTGTTTTGAGTTTAGATGTTATGAAGAGTAGATGTTTTGATAGGTAACCATATATATATATATATATATATATATATATATATATATATATATATATATATATATGTGGGTCTACTTTGTTTCATTGAAAGCTCATTTCACTGAATTTCAATCCACCCTGATCAAATTGCTGAAAGCTCAAATTACTGAAAACTCATTTCACCAGATCTCATTTCACTGAAGTGAAGTACTGGCACTGTGTTGAGTACTGTAAGGCAAGTAAAAGATATATGCCCTTTTCCCCACTGTAGTGTGATCCTGGAATTAGTATATATAGTTATGGGTGTGGGGGGGCACAGCCCCCCACATTGGGGGTGTGGGTGGCATAGCCCCCCCCCCCCCACTTAGTTTGGGTATATATTGTCTCCTGGAAAGAGTTAGTCACTGATGTTGTAAGTATGCATGTCTATGGTTTAACATATATTGTTTTGAATCTTTCGGTGAAATATAATATAAAACCAAACTAGATGGGGGGCTAGGCTGCCCCACACCCTCCATTGTAGGGGGGCTTTGCCCCCCACACCCCTCTAACTATCTGTACTAACTCCAGGATCGCAATACAGTGCGGAATAGCTGTAAAGATTTTTGCCGAAGTTGATCTTTGGCTTGTATATGGGTAGGAGATTTTGTTCTGAGCTCTGAAGTGTCCTGAGTGGGGAGTAGGAGGAGATAATAGAGGTAATGCTGGGACAGAAAGAGGGCTGGTGCAGTATAGAGTGAATTATCTGAAGCTGAGAGAGGAGAAGGTTATGGGAAAACTCTAACCAGTTCAGTTTCCTGAGTGTTAAGCAGCGCTGAGAAAAGTATGTCATTTCAGCAGCAAATTTGGAAACCTTGTTGTAGGTGAATTGTAATTTAGAGAGAAGCATGGTTTGTAAGTTGATGAGGATTTGAGAGCAGTAGAGAAGAGCTGGTAGTAGGTAGGCATGGGATAGGGCAGTCTTGGCTTTACTAGATAAAAATATTTTGTTCCTGTAAAGGAGTCCAAGTTTTTGGTGGGTTTTCTTAATGTTACTGAGTACATGTAGGTCAAATTTCAGCTGGTCATCAATAATAACCCTGAGTAGTTTGGTGTGAGTTTCAACTGTGATGGGTGTATTATTATGGGACGTGATAGAGAAAGAAGATTTTAGATGATGCATTGTTTTTGGGATGAAAAGCAAGAGATTAGTCTTCTTTGGGTTTAAGAGTAGATGGTTTTGGTTGAGCCATTCTTCAATAGACAAAAAGGAGTTCTGAGTTGTAGTATGTAGATCAGAGAGGGTATTGGCTATGCTGATCACTGTGGAGTTATCAGCATATTGTACCAGAGATGACTGAGGAGTGGAGGCAGATAATCGATGGGTGAAAATATTAAATAGTAGTGGACCCAGTATTGAACCTTGGGGAACTCCCATATTTATAGGGAGTTCTGGGGAGATAGCAGAAAGCCATTTTACATATTGGAAATGATTGCTGAAGTAACTAGAGAACCACAAGATAGTAGAGGTGGATAGGTTGAGTTCAGAGAGTTTATTTAAGAGGAAAGGGTGAGAGACAGTGTGAAAAGTTTTTGAGAGGTCAAGAAAGCAGCAAGAGACTAGTTTGTTGTGGTCTCTGGCTTGTGAGATGGTGTTGATGAAGAAGATGAGGGCAGTAAATGCACTGTGACTAAGGCAAAGTCCATCTTGGGTGGGGGTGATTAGATTATTTTTTATGAGGTATTGTAAGACTTGTTTATGTGCACATTTTTCCAGAATCTTAGAGAGGGGTGATAAAATTGCAATGGGCTTAAAGTTGGATAGTTCAGTAGAGCTGCCACCTTTACTGATGGGTAAGGTGTAGACTTTTTTCCAGATTGCCGGGACTTTGGCCTCAGTAATGGATCGGTTAATGAGAATGGAGATTGATAGGGCTAATGAGCTGTCTGCTTTCTGGACAAAGAGTGGAAGGAGATTATCTATTGAGAGTGAGCAAGGTTTAAGTTTAAGAAGCAGGGATTTAATGTAGTTGGCAGATACAGTTTTCAGGAAGAAGGCTGAGGAGGTGTTGGAGGGTTTAAGAGGGTTGGTGGGTGAGGAAGTATCGATTGGTGTTGGAGTTAGGATGGTTAGTTTGGTAATAGAGTCTATAAAATAGGACTTAAAGTTAGTAGGAGTATGGAGAGGAATGTTTGTAGGGCTGGGTTGGGAAGAGGAGGGGTTGCTTAGATGAAGGATTTGGTTAATTGTATGCCAGAATTTCTTTGGGCTGTTTAGATGTTCTTGTATAGTAGCTTCTCTTGTCATTGCTGATGGCTTTCTTGGTAAGATTGTGTAAATATCTGTACTGTTGGAGATGGGAGGGGAGTTTGTTTTAGTCCTGAGCTTCCAAGTTTTATCCCTCTGAACCATTAGGGCGCAGGTGGAGATTGCTAGCCAAGGGGATACGTCTGATTTTATTCTGGCATTTCGTAAGAGGGATAGGGAGCTGAATTTGTTAAGGAATATGTGGTTAAATTCCATTACAGCTTCATCAAGGGGTAAGTGGCTGAGGAATGACCAGTTGATAGTTGAGAGCTGGCTGGCTCTTTAGTTTGTTAAAGTCAAAGTTTTTTTTTAATTTGCCACATGGTTTGATCTTATGCAGTTTATACATGTGAGGAGTAAATCTGAGGACTTTACTAGGGCAATAGTCACTAAGGGCATCTGGTAGGGTTTTGGGAAAGTGATACTTATGGGGGAGTGTTACTAGATTCCAGTCAATGAGAGATGAATGGTTAGTAGATTTAGAGTTATAAGTAGGTTTGGATATTAGTTGGGTGAAGCCATATACATTAATGGAGGAGGGGGATTCAGTGGAGAGAGTTAACCTTTTAATGTTGACATCTCCCTGGAGTATTGTTTCATTGGGGAGGTCAGTGCAGAGTGAGGAAAGGATACTTTCCATTAATATGATGTGTGTTGTTGTCACCAGGTGGCATGTAGATTACAGCTATATTAGGTGAGGTGTCAAGTATTCAATTTACAGTTTGCAACAAGAAGTTCTGCAGGTGAGGCTGGAGGAGAGGGGATAGTTAGAGGGGTTATAGTAAGGTGGTCAGAGAACATGATAGCAATGCCACCTCCTTTCTTGGGGTTCTATCTAGTCTTAAGAGATTGTATCCAGGAGGGGGAATGTCTTTTTCTGGAATATGGGGTTTTAGCCAAGTTTAACAGAGAGATATGATGTCTGGGGAGTGTACAGATATCCAGGAATGGAATTTAGTAGTTTTGTTCAATATGCTTCTCATGTTAATGGAATATAGAGATATTTGTTTTGGTGGGATATAGGAGTGGGGAGGGGTGGACTGTGTGGAGGTATCAACATGTGGGGAGGGGAGGGGAGGGCTGGGCCAGGGTTGGGGTGTATGTTACCTGCGATTAGAAGGGAGAGGAGATTGGGAATCGGATGTGGAGTAGGCATGTCAAGTAGATAGTATTTAGGTTTTCCTTTTGGGAAGGTTGGCTTTAAATTACCCAACTTTGTGTTTACAGGGAAGATTTTTGACAAAGTAGTTGGAAGTATGGTCATGGGTAAAAGAGGGAGTTGTGTGAGGACTGGGGGAGTGGTAGAGGTAGGTGACTGGAAGTTGGGTTTGAGGGGGAAAGCTGTAAGAGGAGAGGTTGTATAAGATAGTTAGGGTAGAAGTAGTTAGCAGTGCTTGGAGGAAGGTGAGGCATGTCATGGTGAAGTGTTGATCGATGAGGGAGTGTTGTATGTGTGAAAGTGATGAAAGTATATAGGTTGATATATTGATAAGGATTAAGAGCAGAAGGAGTTAGAGTGTGTCAGATAGTGAAGGTGCTGCTTAACAAAGTGTTATAGGTGTTGGGTAGGGGAGGAGGGCATAGATGTAGGGGGAATGTGATTGGAGATTAGGGTTAGAGGGTGAGTTTGTGAGGGAGTGGTTTACAGAGGGAGATAAAGGAAATTATATCAGGGGTGGGTGGGAATGGGGGTGGGGTATGGGAGTGGTATGATGCTGAGCATAGAGAGGGTGAACGGAGCAGGTTGGCTCAGCTGAATGAGGTAAGTGGATGGTTTAGAAAACAATCAGTAAGTTTATGCAGGAAAGTATGCTAGTCTGAAATCTTGTGGGTTACGGAAAGAGGGAATAGGGAGAGTGGAACCAAAGAGTTCTGGCACCTCAGTCCGATGTCCAGTTGACAGAGAAGGCACTTGCAGGTAAGTGTAGTATTACACAATACCATAAAAATACTGTAGTTGGGACAGTGTAAAGGAGTCTTTGGGAAGCAGCTGAGGTGGGCTAGTTAAATGAGCTGTTTTACCTGGTGTTACAGTGCCATCTAGTGGGTAGAAAGAGGAAAATGCTAAAACTATGAAAGAAGGTCAGGAGATATGAAGGAAGGGATCAGGTGGGAAGACGAACACTCTCAGGAACCCTTTTGCAAGTGTGCAAGCCCTCGCAGAGTCCTGGACACAAACTGCTTACAAAAACTGTGCGGTTAAGTCTTAGATAAATTTAGCAATACCAGCAAATTAAATCAGGACTGGGACCACAGAGGTCATTAAAACATAGGCTGCACATACATTGTTTTAAAGGGAGGTTTCCATCCCATTTTATGTGCTGTTAAGGTTCCTGGTAATGGTTGTCCAAGTATTCAGTGCGGTGTCATCCAAAAGAAGCAACAAATTAATGGCTGGTGGGGGAAGTAGACTGGCATTCATTGTGGTTATGGAGTGGCTGAAAAGAAAAGAGAAAAACACAATACCAAAGGTAAGCCCGGTGTTCAGGGAGGAAACAAAGCAATCGTACTCATAATGAGTGAGAAAGGACTACAGGCTTATATTCAAGTTGAAAAAGGTATGTGAGTGGCTAAGAAATACCAGAAATAGGCAGGAGAAATAGGGAGGAAAAATAAGATAAAGAAACAGAATGCAGATTGTGATGCCCCTGCACTGGCCCAGTAATTAAGGAGCCTCAATTCTCAACACTAGCACCAGTGATGGATGTACACATTGGAGGGAAGACAAGTACACACACAGTAAAGTGCAATTTCCCTTAAGAGCACACAGAGATCACAGTCAGTCTGGGGCTGGTTTCTCCCTCTTTCTCTAGATCCCCAATAAGACTCCCCACTGGTGCGGATATAGGGATAAGATGTCAGCCGAGTGGTCAAGCCAAAACCTCCAGCACCCTCTTTGTCCACCCAGTGCTTTGTGTCCCTGCCCATGTAGCTCACAACACACACACACACACACACACACACACACACACACACATACACACACACACACACTTTGAGATTTGATTTATTTACAGACACACAGACACTCCTGGAGAAGGCTGGCACAGGTTTACTAGCTATGCCCCCTTTTGCCCATACTATAAGGTAGTTATCACTGCCAGCAACCACTACTTATCAGCTACTATAAAGGCCCTTACTAAGGGTGACCAATCCTACTGTGTAATGTTACTATTACACAAATGGTAAGTGTGACCAAGACTAAGGCTATTTAGGAGTAGCTTATACAGTGTCACCAAATACATATGCAAGTACTCTAAGAGTTTAAATATCTCTAAACAAACCAGGCAGAAAGACAGGTTTAAATATATTTAATAATAAATAATAAAAGAACAAGACAATACTCAGAAAACAAACACAGTTACTTCAGAGTTCAGAATCACAGGCAATAGTTTAAAATAGCATTGTAGGACAGTCTCAAGTAAATACAGAAAACATCTAAGCTAATCTTTACTATGTTCCTATCTATATCTAAAAGATACTATGCCCTAAATAACTTATTTATAGAGCAAGGCAAATGCAGATGAAAAGTGCTGAATGGATGTTTCTAGATCCAGGACAGCATACAAAATGTCTAGTCTCTGAGAGAGTTCCCAAATGAATTACTGCTGGGTTAGCTCAGATGACTTCACTCTTTGCCAGCTGTCTTTAGTTCCCAGGCTAACAGAAACTTAACAAAATTTAACATTTCTGTGTGAAAAATACATATCTCTCAGATGTTTGCTTAGAAATGGAAATCATAAAACAATTAAACACTTTTACATCTGAAACCTAGTAATTATTTATGTTTCAAAACAAGAGGAAGAAACTTTTAGCTCTAGACATTGTGTCTGCTTGCTGCACTGAAACTACTTTTTATAGCACATCATAAAGCATTTTTAATTTCAACTTATTTTCTTGAAGGTTTATAAGTTAATGTATACATTTACACAGGTATACAGTTTATATACATTTCTGTTATTTTCCAGTAGGGTACACTGTGGTTACAATCTTGAAGCTCAGTAAATAACATACAGTTCTCTTACATTTGTAGGACAGGCATATGAAGCATATTCTTATTCACGAATGACAAATGATTGTTTACAAAATTCCAGATAGCTGGGCTGGCAGTGTCACATTTCTATATAAATCATATTAATATTTTCAAGTG